>NC_041822.1:13786377-14086377 GCF_900964775.1 Scleropages formosus
GTGAACATTGTATTAATTGTAATCGCAGATTTATTATGATGAATACAGATGCTGTTCTTCTTATGATGGTTTGACTTATGATTTTTTCTAAGTTATGATGGTACGATAGCGATACGCATTCGGTAGAATCCGTACTTCTAATTTTGAATTTAGATCTGTTCCTGTGCTTGCGATATGTGGTACAATACTCTCTCCCGATGTTGGGTAATGGCAGTGATCCGCAACATCCACTCAACCACGCTTCAGTCTCTGTAGCGATCACGCGAAAAAGTGTAAACAACCGCAAGTGTAAACAACCAATACTGTGCTAAAAGTGTTTTTTTTTATTTTGTGTTTTCACATCCCATCATGTCTACTAAACGCCCATGTGTCTCCTGCTTAAATTTGCCCAGCTGTAGGTTATCGTAAGTGCTCTGAGCACATTTAAGGTAGGCTAGGCTAGGATGTTCGGTAGGTGTGGTACTGTATTCTTTTTCGACTTACGATTTTTCCACTTACGATGGCTTTATCAGAACGTAACCACCTCCTTAGTCAAGGGGCATCAGTACTGCAATTTTTTTTCTCTTTATATTGAAAAAAAAATTTTAGAACCTTTACGAGCATTTGTACAGTTTAGTGCAAATTTTACTAAAACGTTAAATTTAATAAAGTTTAAAGCATGCATTGTTTGATTCACTCAATGAACAGCCTAATCATGTTGAATCAAAATTTCAGAAAAACCGGCATAAACGGTGGGTGGATAAGTCTGAAAGGCATTCCCTACGGTGGTGTTGCATGTGAGTCTTTATCCAGTAATATTTACTTAATAACTTTCCCTCTATATAAGGACATGAAAAAATCTGAACAAATGTTACATTCTAATACATTTACACAGTTTGATATCCTATGAAAGGATTCCGTATTCAGTGTTATGTATTTTTTGGAAGGCTAAAAGGTCAGTAAAACTTGAACTAGTTGATGCAAAAATCTACTGGGCAACAGACCAGGTACTTTAACAGTGTCACGTCAGGCCAAGAGAACCGGGACGGAAAGACCCAAGTGCGGAGTCGTTCATCTGGAGTCAGAGGATCAGGCAAGTGCTCAGTATTGGGGACGGGAGGAGGGTCGGTCAATCGGCGGTCGGGGTCAGAGCGGGAATCCATGGGTGAGGTCAGAAGACGAAGCAAAGAGTCGGCCGAATGGTGATCGGAGTTGAAATGAAGATCCGTGGACGTGAAACAAAGCTAGGGGTCAAAACCGGAAGACGTGAACTGAGAACTGGAGCTGCGTATGAGCGAGGAGTCACAAGGAAGGGGAGTTGTCCCTAAAGAGATTCCGCAAAGGTATGGGAGCTGAGGAGGATCTTTTAAAGGATGAGCGGTTAATCAGGTGCTGGAGCAGAGTCAGGTGTTGTTGGTTGAGTGACAAACAGCCACACCTGGATGTCCCTAAATTACTGTTCTGCAGGTCTACCAGTTACATCTGGTTCTACACAGTTCTGAAAACAGAGATAGGACAAACATCTATGCACTAATATAAAACTGCTTTCACATAACCTCAGCTTGCTAGTCAGCCTCCAGGTTAGCAGTGCAGCAACATGACCTCTCTCGGAGTCTTAAACTGCAACTGTTTAGTCCACTTCCAAACTGCGATGCTACAATGCTTTCCTTCTGACAGTTTTAAGAAATCCAGAGGAGCACTTTCCACTGATCAAACTGTTCAGTACAGTGTTTCAAGTGGAACCGTATTACTGAGCAATCAAATTCTTCCCACACTTTTTAATGTGTTGCCTTAAGAACTACTTAACTATATTTTAATGCACCTTCCAAGAAGCAATGAGAAAGAAACATGTCTCACCGCATTAGTCACACTTCGTCAGCAATAATCAGTTCTATTGACACCACTTACAAATCTGAAGGAGATACTTACCTAGAAGATAAATAAGAAAATAACAGTTAACTAAGCTTGGGTTACAGTAAACTTAGTCGTTGTCAGCCTAGGTAAACTGCAACATGTTAATATTAACCTGCTTCTGGAATTTAATATTCTGGGATGCTGAGATACACCTGGTGCCAGATAGAAAAGAAAGCACAGGACAGAGATGCCTGGAGAGCCCTTGTTGGCAGCCTATGCCCCAGAAGAGGTAAGTCTGGGATTTACATCAGTAAGGGAAAAAGTTACTGTAAACTTTAAAAAGCCCAATGATTCTCACAGATGAATTTTCAGTGCTGTGGTAGATTCTCAAAACTCTCCGATATTATACTGTATATATAAGTATTGCATATTTCCTATCAACGTTATGCTTGTCTTGGCCTTGAATCCTTGTGCCCTTTATAAGGGAAGGTCATACAGTCTTATGTTACTGGGGTTAAGCTCTGTTATTGTTTTCTCTGTCGACTCAGGAGTGGGTGACTTTTAAAAAAATCTGTTTATTGTCCAACTGTCCCATGACACCCTCTGCTCCCACCCCATCAGTCACAATGATCCCCTTGTTCAACAGGAAAGGTTTGTTTTGATAAGATCTTGTCGACAGTCCGGAATATTGTTTGTGCCTAACAAGGATACACAGCCACACAGGGCGCCAGTTCTGTGAATAAACTGTGGGGTAGAGCAATAAATCCAAACCTCTCCATATGATTTATTTTGCTAAGAGATTAAATCAGTGGGCCTTAGGGATATTTTGCTTACTGTTTTATTCCTTTTACTTAAGCGTACTGTTCCTTGTAACCGTATGCTATGGATCAAAATGTGAATCTGTCAGTTTAAAATACGAAACACATCCATTTATAGATGCAACGGAGGGCTGAAAAAGTCAACGATCAAAAATCCTCCAGAATATCTCAGTTACAAAAAGACATGAATTTTAATAGGTATCGTCAATACATGCCTGTTTCTTTTCAGTTATCCTACTTCACAGATAGAACACAGCCTGATGGGTTTACATGTGCAGTATCTGAATCCGCTTTTAATCCATCAAGACATTATCGCTATACATCTGTGTCTGGAAGGGTCACTTGCTATATAGAAAAAAACCATTTACCAAGTCTTCAGCTGCAGAACTTGCCAGTGGAATAACTATAATTGTCTTTGTTTTAATTTTCATTTTCTATATAATAATATGCAGACCATGTGGTTCTGTGCTCAAAAACAAGGCACATGAACCACAGTTCAATAAATAAAATCTTTAACATGTAAAACTTGAATAACTGAAGTTACTTTATAAGACTGAATGAGCATAGTGATGTCATAATCACCAACATCACACACACCACTTGCAATTGCTTAGTGTAAGTTATCAGAGGCCAATTTTCTAAATATAAATAATGGCTAAATGTAGAGTCAATACAATATTACAAATATAACTCTGGATATGTTTATATTCCCGTCTTGGGAAATTCTGTGCGGCGGCTTGGTTATTGGCCCTATTTCTACATTCTCCCCTGATTCTGACCCATGGAGACCCGTGGTTCTCAAGCAATGATTAACCCTAAATCTATTCAGCTTCCAGCAGGAACCTTAAGTGCTGGCTGACAACACATATCAGGCAACATATGTGGATTATCTTTGGCCGTCCTGTCATTATAAGAATGACCTTGGCAGGCCGATGCTTTTTTGATAAGGGTTCCTGACCAGCAGTGATAACACCTTTGTACAGTATGTGCAATAACCACTGTCCTCTGCAGGATGAGAATACTGCATTTTCCCTTCTCCAGGTACTCTTTTCACCCTAGACCAGATTTAAATTTTTTGTTGTCATGTGTACATCAACTGGAGTCTGAGCATCTACTGAATAAAAAGAAAAAAATGGGTATTTGTGATGGTATGTTGGCTAACACATGTGAACATCATTTGTTTCCTCTGGGTTACTGGAAAAAAAATGTAATCTAAGATCCATACTTACAGTAAGCATTTACAGAGGGTTTACTCACTTTCGTTAATTGCCTGTTCTTATCAGGGTTACGGCAGAAGGGAACATCTGTGCCATACCAGAATTAGGTTAGGAGGGGTACACCCTAGACGGGATCCCAATCCATTACAGGGTAGCCACAGCAATACAGAAATACCAAGTCACTTAAAAGGCATGTCCTTGGACTGTATGAGGAAACCCATGCAGACAATGGGTGAACATGCTAACTCTAAACAGAGTGCGCTGGATTCAAACCTGCTCATGAACACCCCAGGAACTGTGAGGAGGCAGTGCTACTCGTTGTCCTACCCTACCATCCAACTGAGAGTTTATATCACTCAAAACAGTTAACATTGTACATAATGTTATTTATTCTCATTTATACTGGTGAAACAACCGAAAGGTCAAAAACTCTGAAGCCACACAAAACTACATAAAGGTTAAGTAATGGAACTACATGTCAAGTTTTATAACAAAGGTCTCTAAACACAAGACTCCCAAATTGATGTTATCCAGAAGGGTAACAAGGTGTACATCCAAGAATGAACATTTTTCATTGATCAATTATCATATTTAGACCAACTTTCATATAAACAGTTGACAAACTTTTAAGTAAATAACCAAAATTGGAAAATCTTTCCTCTGCTTAATGTCCTAAAAGTCATATCTGAGTTCTCCATTCTTAGACATTGTGTGTGCACAGTGGGTATTCAAACCACACTTTTCTTGATTTGTATACTTCATCTGTGGATTTTAAGAAGTTGTAAACCAGAAACGTGCACTACTGCCAGCAACCTTTGAAAGAGGTTGAAAACACTATTAAGGCCTTTGTCCCTGGCAAACGGCCACCAACTTATCCCTATGTTATGACATGCGTCCTTAGAATTGGCGTCAGGATCGCCGTTTCCAGAATTAGAGCACCAAAAAAGAGAAGCATGTTAGAAGGAAAACCGTATAACTATGTGCATGTTATTGTCTGTTTTCTACCCCCTTTGAGGGACCAAATAAGATACCAAGACAGTTAATCACCTTTATTATGTTTATTGCAGTTTTGTAACTATGACATCTTCAGAAACAAATTCAGACAGCAGCATTTACAAACACACATACTAATCTGTAGTTTTCCCATGTCTGAAAATGCTAATACATCCCCCCCCTTCCAAATGCATGAGTAAGAGTAGTGGGGAAAAGCTTGTGTTTGAGTAAAGGCTGTGGTTGTCTGTGACTAATCATTGTGGAAAAATGAAGACTCACCATTCCTCTGAAATAGCTGTAGTGTGTGTATATTTTTGTGATACATTCAAATGCTAGTGAAGACACGCTATATTCTCAAAATCAAGTATTACCCTATTACACAAGACTCTACCCACTTTAAATTCAAAATAAATGTTTACATAATAATCAGCCCTTATGCCCATAATTCCATCTCTCACCAGCAACATCTTACACAGCTGCTTATCTCAATTGACAACTAGAACAAATTTATTCAACAAGCAAAAATTTGAACATGTGGCCAATAAACCACATCAGTAGGAATTTCACATAGGCCTATGCCAGCATCATTTGTTTCTATTGAGGAAAACATGTGCTTATCATAATTCTCTTCTGGTTTGGACAGGAAACTGACCATTCTAGCATCAGGGGCAATGGAACTATTTTGACAGAACGGGAACACCATACAGCCAGGACTACGCCACATATTCTTATCACACTGGAGCTCCATAATGCTGCTGAACTCAGACATGCCATATAGTGCATTACTGCTCTGTAGCAGTTATAACTAGGTCTATTAAACATTTTTATTTAGCATCACAATTTTAGACAGTACTTTTGACCCAGAATATTCAAATATCATTCCTAAAGCAGTAGCAGTCCCCACTGGCCATTTTGATTGGGGTCAGTCTAGGACCAGGGTTCTGACCCTGGGGCCCATGGGCCCCTTGGTGGTGAGCAGATGGGTTTCAGTCCTGTCAGTGTACACAGTTGGTCACCAGAACAGTTCAGAGGTAATGAATGCCCAAAATCATTACAGCAATACTTATCTTAAAAAGTACATGGGAAGGAAAAAAAAAAAAAATCCCATGAGTACTGTAGGAGTGCAATGGCATGAGGGACAAGTAGTGCTTCTGCCCTTAATCTGCTGTCCACGTTATTAAATAAATTCCTTTCCCAGACACCACTGGACGAAGACTGCTTTATTTTCGTATCTTAAGTGGGACACTTGCTCTTGCTGGTGGTTTTGGGGCTTGTACTCATCATAGATAGGAAAACCACAGGAACAGTTGATTGCAAGAACATCATCAGTTATAGGGCACAGCAAAGGCAAAATCAGCTGCCACAGAGGTATGAAGAAATGCATGAAAAGAGGTATTTGTTAAACACATCACAACTCACACATGGCAAATGTTAGGGATCCCTCAGATCGCCAGAGAACAATGCTCAACCTGCATCAGTTACACCAAGGAATCCTGAAAAATACTAGAAAATGAAATGGAACCATCGTCAAACTCCAACGACTTCACCGAGAAATTCTCACGAGATGACAAAACACGTGTGCTTGACAGTCTTAAAGAATCAGCTACAGAAAATGTTACTCCACTCCAAGTTGTCAGAAACATTAACATTTCACAGCTAGAAAAAATTAAAAACACAACTTTGAAAGGACACACAGGATGGCAGCATTGCACATACTCTCACTGGCGCACGCGCACACACACACACACACACACACACACACACACACACACACACACACACACACACACAAACAGTAATGGTCTACAAGGGCAGCCTTGCAGAGCTGCCATGTTATGAAAATTAAAATTTTTATAAGTCACAGCACTTTTGTTACCTGCTCTTAAAAAATACTTTGCCTCTTAGAAGGCTGTGACAGCCAGATAACCACTGTCAATTGTGCTTTGCATATTCTAGAACATTCCCTGAGCAATCTCCCCCTGGCTCTATTGAAGCACAAAGGAAGACTTTACCCCAGGGATGGGAAGGGGATGAGGGGGAACACATTTTGTGGAGCCCCTGCTTGCCTCACAAACACAGATGCCTCTGAAGAACTACTTTTCCAATTCTTGCAGCTAATTAAGTAAATGAGTAACTGGCTAATTAACTGGCTAATTAACAAATGAAGCAGCTGAATCAATGAGAGAGCAGGTGCCACAGGAGCTAAGTTTGAATATAATAGGTTTCGGGTGTTCGGCTCCCCTGAAGGCCAGCTCTCTTGTATTTGAGAGGGGTACTTTACCTGATTTGGTTTAGTAAATATTAATGGATAAATTGTAAGCTCTGTAAACTGCTAGGATAAGGGTGTCTACTTGGTCACTAAATAATACAACGTAACTACAGACCTGTTTTCAATTATGCATAAACAGCTTCCATCCACCAACTCTGACTTTAGTCCAGACAGTGGTCTGACATTGGAATGACTGTCATTGTGACACAAAAGTCTAAAATCATACCCAAGTGATGAGAAGAGCCACAGTGGGAGTGACCAAGGCCAGGTTAAAATCAAGATGCCTCCTTAACGCTGCAACAAACAAAAGCTGTACTTGTCCTTCATTGCCATTGCAGATGAAGCCTGGGATAGCTTTGAGGAAGAGGCAGACTCATCTTGTGCAGCCCCAGTGCAATGCTCTCTGGGGCTCCCCGTTGTTCGCATTGCTCAAGTGGTTGTGTTAGCTGGAGTGAGCAGGCAGCCACCCAGAGATCTGTCATGTGGTCTGGCAGCTTCCGTCGGAGGGTCTGCAAGGGGTTCGATTAGGTGCCCTGCCACTTGCACAGCCCGCCTGATAAGAACAGCAGCTGTGCGATCCTGTCAGAGAAATAGCCCAGGAATCCTCTCCCGGCACTGCCTCTAATAAAGAATAAGGCTCTAGGAGCCGATCACCATACAAAATTATATGGATGGCCCAGTGCAGCCCAAAATGGTATAAGACGACAGCCAAACTGTGAGCCCTGTAGGAATGCTAAAGCCTTAGCTGGGAAATAGTACTGTCTGTTTTCATTACTGTAAAGCCCTCACCAAATTGGAAATTGCTGTAGCATTGTGTTATATAGGGGAAGCAACTGGGTAGGATACTGGAGCAGAAGAGAGGCATGCTATGGCTCTAGAGGAGTTGGGGGTTCAAATAACAGACTGTGCTGCTAGAACTCCAGTACAAGGCTCTTGACCTCTGTTGCTTTGGTGTATGTGCAGCTCTTGGATGGGCAATGCGTGAAACTCAAGCTGCCCTAAAATTGATGATGCCTGCAAAGAAAAATACGCAATCTTCGGTTCTGCGATGGAAGCAGAGCATCTGGGATTCTTTGGGCTTACCAGATAGTGCATGCTATAACTGGAGAGCTGACCATGCAGGCAATCTAGGGACCACCTACCCAGTATATACCAAAGTTAATGTTGCATAATGAGCTTTTTCTTCTTCTCACTTGTGTATTGTTCCCATTACCTTTTTGCATTGCTCCTTCCTCTGTGTCCTTCAGCTGAAATGTGTTATGAGGCAACTTCTTACAGAAGAGGTTATGTTAAAAAAGTATAAATATATTTCTGAAAACTTAATTGGTAATTATTATTCAGAAACATTTTGAAGTCCAAACCTACCGGGTTTTCTTAATATTCTACTTTTTAGAAAGTACAGATTAATAGGTCATCCCACACTGACAAAAAAGCAGAGTCAAATCAGTACTTAGTCTAATAGGTTCTCAGTCAGGAGTTTAACTTCAGTATCCTTCCCTGACTACGAAATATTGGTAATGGATTACTATCCAGTTTTCTTCATATGAAACAGCAGCTGTAGTCAAGCTCTTGCCACACAGCATGGTACAGCGCCATCTTTAGCCATCGCCACGTGGAAACAACAATGCTAATGGCTTAGCGGCAGCAGCTAACGTCAAACTGATTACGGCACGGCTTTCTTAGTAGCTGATATCCCTATTAGCTGTAGGCAGCTACGCAAGATTTGTCCACTGCAGTACTGCATCGTCGGTATGAGGAGAACAGCAGCACGTCATGGCTCAGACACTTATTAATCCACCCATGTGCCATTCCCAAACAATTCCTCCGCTGCGGTTACGTCATTTCAGGTCCAGTTAAATAATCATGTTCGGCCCAGAACCCAAAACTGCAAGAGCAGCAGCGAGGGGCTTAAGTACAAGTGGAATATGTGCCTGCTCAGCTCTTCTGCCAAAGGTACAGAGGTTGCCAACCATAATGGAAAGGGAAGCCTGGGCTTCTGCCATCTATCTACTATGCTATGCATTCTGTAATACAGCTCTCTGGCTTCACGAACACAGTTTACACCGACAAATTCACCATTCTGCACCACTATGTAAAATAAATTCAGCAGAGTAAGTAAGGTGTCACAGCAATCCAAACGCACTGATTGTGTCATCTGTCAGCAGGAAGTCCTTCAGGAGAAAACACATTCGGCAGATAAATAATTCCTGACAGCGGTAACGCATTTCTATGAGAATGTGAAGGGTAACTCCACGACAGGACCAAAGGTATATTTCTCCTCACTTAAAAGACTGCATACAACAGAAAGGTGAGCTGAAGATGGAGATAGAATGAAGTATGGGGGTACAGTAATCTCAGCAAGGAAGGAGTTGGTTTGCCTTTGTACATTAGCATGTACAGCTTATATTACTCGTTTCAGTCACTTGCTCAGGGGGTGTCTACAAACTGCCTTTCTTTAGAAAAGCTTCTCTAATATATTTCCATTTCTAAAAAGCACAAATAAACACCGGTGCTGAAATAGCACAGAAAGTATGAGAACAGGAAGTTCTCACAATTTCGTTGCCATTTTGGCTTCTCCGACTGCTGCTGTTACATGTTTTTCAAAAGTCTAAGTTACGCTTAGCCCATTCTGCCTGAATTCTATGCCGGCAGTGCACTAACAGCATGTTGCTGTTTAGGAAGCCGAACTCTCTCACTCTGAGCACTGATCTGAATCCAATTAAAACATCCAGCTCTCTAGCCTGTTGTTCATGCTGAACAAGAATGGGGACACAGGAAGAAATAAAGGTCCTCTCCCAGTAGAAGGATGTGGGCTATGACTTACTCAGTGTGATTTACTGAGTTTATGAGGAGTCAAACAGCGTCGGCTTCTCTTGAACCCGTGCATGGCAACCCCACATCCTGTGTCTCAGATTGCACTACCACAAGCAGATGTGTGAGTTTTGCAGCTCCGGGTCACTGATTCCTGGGTTTTCAGGTTCTTATCAGGGGCCTGCGACTTTCAATTTGCTCCTTGATGTTGAGACAACCCGATGGTGTAACACCCACTAATTTCTCACACAAAGAAAAGAGGTGGAGTTATCTGGCAGAACAGCACATCTAGTTATGAACATTTCATTTTGTTTTCTAGAATGAACTGAGATGCCATGCTGTAAGGAAAAGGAGGCAAATGAAACAGATATGAAAGTGGGTGATATTTTGGCCCTGCAGATGTTGCATATCACCTGAAAATAATAATATGAATACCTTAGGATGCTAAGAGTTCTTTAGTATGAAGGGAGTGGTGTTGTCTTCTTCTTGATGAAGGTGGCTATGTATATGGTGATGTCATAGGTGACTGATGCTGCTGTTAGGATGATGAGGCTAAATAAGACAAGGAACTCATTCAAAGTCTCACTGGAACTTTGAGTTTTTGGTAACAAGCCACAGCACTGCAGCTATAAAAACACACATTGCTGGGAATTTGTAGGTTCCTCTCAAAGTACTCTTGAAAAAACAGACCTTGGACTGCTAATCACATTCTGCCATCATACTGAAGAGGTCAAACTGAATCTGTTATGGTGTCATCTGCTGCCACTTGTGTATCCTCAGTAAGAGGTCCTTGAGGCAGAATGACTCCAGTGAGTGCTGGACAATAGACTGGTGGAATCCATAAAACATATCTGTTATTATTATTAGAGACAATGTCAGTTACTTGTTGCGACAGAAGTGGAGCCTAAGAGTAAGTACAGTGAGTAAGTAAGTATTTCGACCAGACCATCACACAACAGGTCCTACTCAATAAAAATCAATATTTACTGATGTAACTTTTTGTTGGGAAATTGACATGTATAGGATTTACATCAATGTGACAAAGATAAACAATATTTGCATTTATCTGACACTTTTCTCCAAAGTGACTTACACTTTTTTACCCATATATGCAGATGGGTAATTATACTGGCACAATTTAGGGTAAGTAAGTATCTTGCTCAAGGGTACTACAGCTGGAGAGAGGAACTGAACCTGCACTGAACCTTTTTGGTTCAAAAGGCAGCATTTCTAACCACTATGCTACCAGCTGTCCCTAGTGCAAGTCTGCCAAGTTTCCTGTTATAGATTTACTCTCACATGACAAGTGGAAACCCATAACCTGAATCCAACTGTAGTATTTCAGTAGTAGTAGTAGTATAACCTGAATCCAATCTTGTAGTATTTAGTTCTTTGAAAACTTTTCCATTCCGACTTGAACTTCCCAGAGGTCTTGTCTACGTGTTCAGCTCCTTTTCTAAAAATAAAGCAGCTTTTTACACCGGTGTATCAATTAACTTCACACCAGGAGTGTCTCAAGTTTACTATGCTTTAACCCTCTTTTTTTTTCAATCTTCTGACATGGCCAATTACCCATGTGTCTCTCTCAACGCACAAAACCTTATCCCCTGGGACGGATGTACAGAGGACCACACCTAATCCTATGTGTATGCTGTGAACCAGCTGTTTCTTTTAACTGTATGAAGTAAGAACTTCACTGGGTCACATAACACATGTGTAGGTGTCTGCGGTGAGAAACAGAGAAACGGGGAGAGAACCCTAACCATTTCATTCACCCAAGGGGACATGATCAATTTATATAAGGCACACAGCAAATTACTAATGCTGAACTGAGAAAGTCCTTCTGACATTGTATTACAATCCACCTTGTCTGCTGTTGGTCTTCGACAGGAGAAACCCAGCAGTGTAACTGCTGAGAGCATGGAAATGGTTACTCGAAGGCAGCGGGGGAAAGCAGATGTCCTCAGAGGTGTAAGCTGGAATGGGAGTGTCAGATACCTTTGAAGTGGGAAAGGTGGCTGTAAAGAGTAACATCTGGGGTATAACTCCATCTGAAACCATGCAAAAAAGGGACCTGCCCCAACAAACATCCAAGACAAACAGCAGTGCAGGATGCTATGGCAGCACTAGCAGACTTGCCAATCACATCATTAAAAGAGCTTTCATCTGCTTTCAAAAGGCTAGTGAGTGTCTCAGGAGCTGGGAAATAAGGTAAAGACCTACAATATGTACTTTCCCCACACTCCCTCCTTCCACTCTTTTACATCTCGGAACTGTTTGGGCAGCAACTTTAGAAACGAGAGAGATCCCCTTCTTCTACTGGAGGAGATCAGAGGCTCACCAGTGCTGTGGTTAAGTTGAAATGTGGGAGGAAAAGAGAGGAGGAAGAGCAAACAACTACGGAGCCATGCATCTTCCTCAGGCACAAAGAAAAGCTTGATAATCACTCTATCATGGGAAGTCTACGTGCACTACGAGTGTGATGTGAGAGGTAGAGTATTGTACAATGGGACATGAATGCTTTCTCACGTCATCTCATGTGCGGTGCTGAAAAGCGGTCTTGGTTAGCTAAGACTTGCCTGAGAACGAGTCTAAATCAGCTCTAGTCCAGAGAAAACCCATTTTCTTATCTCAGTTTTGTCTTTTCACTTTGCTATCAATGTCTAACTTATCTAGTGCCTGTGGGCAATGTCAATGCTCCCTCCACTCCCTTTCAGTTTACTCTTTCAGAGGGTGACTTGATCCAAACCACAAATACTGGTTTTAAGTTCTGTAACAAATGAACCCATTTATGAAATGCTTACGGAACTATGCAATCTGTAACTTTTGATCAGTTCTTTTTAGAGCAGGCATCATATTATGGTTAGACTACCAGTGCAACTGGATAAATTTGGACAGCTTAGGCTATCTTTACTCAAAATAACTGTAATTTGAGCACTGTTTCACTCTGGCAGGAACAAATGCCATACCAATGCTCAGTGGAATAAAAAAAAAAAAATCACTTTAATAGACAAATATGTGGAATTACCAGCAGAAACTAAATATAACATGTACTGTAGGAGAGCGTATTGTAGTGGATAAGGACACAGACCTGTAACTTGTTCAAGTGTGGCCTTTGCATACTAGTCCAAATCTCCCAACTGGGATATAGCACATTTTGGATCACTGCATACAGTTGCCAAAGGGTGGCTGTGATATAAACTCAGAACCAAACCACTTTCGGATCTGATGAAGTCAACTGGAACGGTCCCAGTCTAAAAAACTTATGCATCATTTTGAACAAATCATGTTGTATTGAATTTTACTGTTCAGTTTATTCCTCTGGTTGTTTTCATTAATTGTTTTTGGTGTTTTTACAGAATAAAACAGGGACTTATCGTACTTCACTGAATGCACGAGAGCTTTGTGTTTGGCATACTCTCCATCTGTAACATACAAGACCAAAATCGGCCCCTGCTCAAGTACGGGTTCTGATACCTTATATAAACAACAACACATGTACGCTAGAATTCATATGATACATTTCAACTTGAATTATTTCAGCTGTTTACGGAAGACTACATGTTTCCATGGGGACTGAGGAACAAATCGTGCAACTGTTAACACCCTGTTACTAAGAACATTCTTGTTGCACCATCACTTGGCTATTCATAGGGACGTCGCTAATGCAACAGAGTCCTAAATATGCTAGCTACTTCCTTACAAAAGAGTTCTTCCAAGCGCACCAACAAACAGATGGCTCTTAGAAAGAAAGAACTGGTTCCATGTGCTGCGTTCAAAGCCTCCCGGGACAGGACTTGCGCCCACCTGCTGGTGCGGAAACATGGCTATTGAAGAGTGGCGCTGCACCCGCCTGCCGAGGACCAACGGGCTGGACAGGGCTCAGGCAGACAGAACAGGAGGCCGTGGGCGAGGCCCAGTCAATATTTGCAGTAAGGACATGCGACTGACTGGCGGCAGCGCAAGCTGCGAGCTGCGCCAAAATTGGTGGAGGGACGTGGTAAAACCAGCTTTTCGAGGCGTATGTGGTGGATTGCTTTCCGGCTGCGTAAGCAGGGAGGGACTACGGTACACGAAGATGTATGCATTCTAGCTAAGTACAGGACTTGAGAACCACACATTCTTTCCCTCACTTCAAAGCTGCAGTTTTTTCTTTCCCTTCTAGATATCTTCCTTCAAAATAAAAGCTCCTTTTACATTCCAAAGGTTTAATGTGTCATGGTTTATTTACATTACTTGAGATTTAAACTTGAAACATTAAAACCTTTTCAAAGTCCTCTGAGATTGTGTGTGTGGCACCTAATACTTCTTCATCTTCTTTCCTCTGAAGGAATTTAAGTGGCATCATAAAGGGCTAGAGGCACACTGCAGCACAGGTGCTGAAGAACCTGAGGCCATGCCAACAACGTCTAGTTTAAAGCAGTGTTTGAAATGAGCTGAGGTCCATCTCCCCCCTGGAAAAAGCAACCTGAAGAACCCTGGCTTACCGCTCACTCTCGGATAAGGATGCTTGTTTACAAAGACCCCAAACGTTACAAGAAGCTCCCACCTATCCTTGGGGTGTTGCTGCATTTGCGTGGTTGAATACTGACAATGGCAGCTGTGCTTCTTAGGAGGAGTGAAACACCAAAACCTCAAAGATCACGTGACTTCATCTCAATTCCTGTGACTGTTTCGCTTCAGTTCAAGAGATGGGTCCTTTGCTTGTGGATCGGTTCCAAGTGAGCTAGACACGAGATTGTGAACGGCTGGTGCAAACCCCTACCCCAACCCCAGTATCTGGTCTGATTACCATGAAGCTTTTTGATGCTTCATCCCAATCTTAGTTCCTGTGTGCCAAAATAGACATGGCACACACTCACATATCTCCACATTTAAATACACAGTTGTTTTCTAATTAATACATTTTTTGTATTGTCACACTGCTCTCAATACTATTCTCTGCGCATGTTATTTCCTTCACTATTGCACCACACATGTCAGTTTAGAAGCCCATCTTGTTCACAAATATAACCTGGCACAGTAAAAACCTGTCCCCAATGGCAACAGTTATACCAACACAACTAGAAAACAAAGACAACCACATCAGGTATGTGATTAAAAGTGTATTTCCATTTCTATGTATTTTGCATAATGACCTTAAAAACACTGGGAGCCCCTTCTGATTTAGAACCTCAGGGGGACTGACCATGTATGACTGGGGATAATCACACACAACATTACTCTCTCCCGAGTGCCTCTTGTCCTCATTAATTTATCACTATGGGCCTTGATTAACTCAGATTTACTCAAAAATGCACAGAGGAATTGCCAGCAAATATTGTCTCAAAAGAAGGCCTTCCTGTCCAGAGACAAGCCCTGGTAGAACATGCTTTTCTGTCCAACAGGTAAGCAGTGTAAACACACGAGCGCACACGCGCGCACACGCACACACACATTACACACACTGCATGTGCATGCATATCACACCATCGTCACCTTACATGCCACCACAGTGTAATATCCCACATGGATGTAAATTAAGAAGGACCTCACAACACTCACCATATCCAGGAATGCCTCCTGAAAGGGTAATTGTTCACATGCATCATTTGCCTGTCCCTTCCCACATGAGCACGTCCAGGCTTCATGGAGCAGAAGGCTAAGGCTTGTCCATCAAGGCAAGGAACAGCGTGAAGAACAGTCAGCTTGCCTTTCTCCACAGACGTCATGTACGCGTCTTCCAGAAGAAACGGAGGGAGCCAGCCACAAAGTGGAACACATGCCCAACGTAGTGGCCTGTGCTGCGCTGCTGGCCGGCAGAGTATCTGCCCTTTTCAACTCCAATAGCGGGCCAAAGTTGAACCTCGCATCAAGGAAACAGAAACAGTGGTAAAACTGAGAGGGTTTTTGGTCCAAAGGAAGGCAACGGAAAAGCACATCTGTCCTGGGCTGCACGCAGTAAGGTAAGTGCTGAGCTCCATGAAGAAGGAGAAACGCACACGTGCACACACACCACATGAGCATAAACACAGACTCAAGGAAACGACTCGTGTGACACTGTCTTTAACAGCTCGATATTCCGTGCAGATAAGACCGCAGCATCTGTCCGGGAAGCGCGGGTGTCTCCCTCTTGCCTTTTCCAAGGTATTGTTCCAGCCAGAATTCCTAACTCTCTGTGGTACGTCCTCATTGTGAGCTCACTGCGCGATGTCCAGGGGGTTACCCTTTCCTTGAAGACCCCGGGGAACTGAGAGAGGGCATGCTTGCCCAAGCCATGACAAAACGGTCCCCATCCTGCGGGCAGCGACGAAAGGCACAGAGCTGGTCCGGGAAGCTTGCCTCATATTCCAGCCGCCAGTCCCTTCTCTCCCGTCATCTGCATGCGCTGATCTGCTAATACGGCTGCCTCCTTCTTTCAAGTACAGCAAACTCAGCTATTGATCCTCTTAGTACTGACAGCTCCTATTAATTCTTCACGGCGCCGCTCCCCCTCCCCACCTCCCCACAGCTCTCACCCACAGACGGTGCTGCTGGGGGGGAAAGGGACTGCGGGATTGGTCTAGAAGAGAGTCTCAGTGCCCCACAGGGATCAGGTCCCCGCAGTGTGTGAGCATCGCCCCACCCCCACCTCCCCAGTCCGGCGTGGTTGGCTCCAGCCCTTTCCCAACCAGCTGCCACCCCTGCTTGGCCCCAGCGTTGCGGGACTGCCGCTGCAACGAGGAGCCCTTTCAAACAGAGCACTCCCAAACACACACACACGAGCGCGAGGATTGCAATCGCTCGTGCGCGCTCATACACGCACAGGCACGCTGGCACACACCGGCACAGCTACAAGTGAGCGAGCCTAGCGGAGGTTATTCTCCCACACACCCTATGAAAGCAGCAAGCACACTCTCCAACACACATGCACTTTTCCAGTGACTTGCTTGTCGTTTCTTCTCTTTGTCCCTCTCCTTCTGTTTCTCTCTCCGCCTCGATACTTCGCTGTCACACTCTCTCACTCTCACTCCCTCTCTCTCTCTCTCTCTCTCGTCCCGTTTCGCTATCTGTCTCAGTCAGTTGTTGAACTAAGCAGTTACAAGACTGCCGGACCAGCTGTGAGCTGAAGAATTGCGTGTCTCTCTATATAGGTGTAGCACAGACGTGTGTGTGCCAGAGAGGCAACCTGAGGTACGTTCTGTGTGAGTAACATTTATTTCCATGTGACAATCCCCACAGAAATTGCGCGCTTGTAGGCAGTTATTCATGCCACTGCCTTTTGAAATAAGGAAGTGCTGTTGAAAAGAGTCCTCCGCGACTGCCTGATTATGCAAGGCAAAGATTAATAATACAAATCCAAGTTTTGAAACAAACCGCATAAACAGACAACAACATATATGACATATTTTGTTTTCAAAAGCACTTTTTGTGTGCCTTAAATCATATGCGGCAAAAAGCGGAAGTGAAAAACAAAGCGGGATCAAAACAATGATCGTTGATGGCTCAGAAACAATGAAATGGCCACAAGACCCTGGAAAGCCCCAACGTGAACCGCCTCGACGCTTCTGGGCCAACGAGGAAACGTCTGTTTGATATTATCCATGCTTCCACCAAAACAATTTCTGTTTCTCAAAATCATTCCAGCTTCTAATGTAGGACACTTAAAACGGAATGAGTAAATGCGATTTTAAAAACTAGAAAAATTTAATTCTTCCCATATCAATTTTAATGCTAATGTTGCTGTTCGAATGTGCGTTATGAAGAAATCTTGCTTTAATATGTCAGGCTTCCAATAACGAGCTGACAATAAATTCTTATTATTTTCTATTACTGCTGTTCTGCTTGCTCAGTTTAATATGAATGGACATAAATCTGTTTTTACAAAAAAAAAAAAAAAATGCTGAGAGACCAGCATTGGGAATATACAGATATGCCATGTCTAACAAAAATGAATGGTATCGATTCACAACGCTTGTGGTGATTCAGTGGTCCGGCTAAAATGAGTGGTGGGAGCAGACTGATGAACCTCAGCCTTGCACACCTCCGATCTGCACTCATATTCACGGAGATTCAGCAGCCATAGAGTACAGAACCCCAGAAAATCAGCCGCTTTCTCCAAGATACTGTATTTTTTGTTGGTGTTATTAAATGCGTTTGAATGCAGCTAAAACCTTGGCATCCCTGGCACACTTTGCTGCAGCCATTCTCAATCAAATCGAAGGCAAGTCAGGGCTGTGACTCCAGACAAGTTAAATTAAGCAGTTGCTGCAGCAAAAAATGAAAGAAAAGCAGTGCAGCATCTTTACATGGGCACTGATTTAATGCCTATCTCAGTGAGTGCACGCTGATGTCACCATGTGTGAATGAGCCCTTCCCACCTCTCTGGCATGCACTGCTCTCAGGTAACCGGCTCCGACCCGAGACAGCCATGTGGACTTACAGCCCTCGTTTTCTCCTTTCCTTGCTATAGCCAGGCTCTCTTTTATAAAACAGCTCTTGATGCATATATGACCATAGATTCTATACATTAATCTACGACACAAATTTAAATCAACATTGAGACTTACAAAGCTGGAGGCTCTGCATCGTGGAGGGGTACGTTCAAGAGCCCAAATAAAGACAAGCAGTGACTCACACCACTTACTAGAAATGTTTCACTTCAGGCTCCATTAAAATAATTTAAGGGGGCAATTCTGTACACTGAATGTTTAACATGATTAACGCTGTGGGTCTGGTCTCCGCCCCCCTCAGAGTCTTTCCTTTGTGGGGTGAGCCTGGCAGTGAGCCTAGGATGGTGGTTCGAAAAACAGGATCCAATTCGAGGCCTTACACACATCCTGATTCGGGCTGACGTCACTAAGCTCTCAACCTCAGCCAAAACAAACGCATAAAGGGAAACCAGACCTCCCAGCATTGAGCGTGGTCATCTCTCAAACGCGCAGACAAATGCATGCATAACTTACACATAACTATATACACCCTGTACACAAATAAGCTTGACAAACCACACACAGACAGCGGGCATTCCTGTTCAAAATTCCCGTGACATCCAGATATATACACGCACAATTACAAATACATAGCTACTACAGGCAAGAGGTCGACAGAGAACTAAGGATACATCTTTTATGGAAAGATGACTATGGTGATCAACCTTTCAGGAGAAAAGCACGCAGTGCAGTCACCCAGGGAATGGCATTGTGTTTCTATGTGTGGGGGCGGAATGATGTGACTGACACACATCTGAAGCTGTACTTGAACCTCGCCAAGGACATGGAACATAGCTTCCTCTCTGGGATTAAACAAATCACAAAAAATGTTCTCTGTTTGTTCTCTGTTTCTTCTTACTCAGGGACCTTTGTTTCAAAGGTGAATGAGGACGATCCAAAAAATGCACTATGCAAACAATATCATGTTACTAATATACAAATAAGGACCTTAAATGGAATCGATACCAATAAAATGCATTCCAGAGTGTGTGAACATGAACACGTATTTAATAAAAATGTCTTACAAATACGTGCCGGTGCGTCCAAACAATCAGTTCAGAGAATTAATTGCAGGAAAACACATTTAACACAAAATACTTAGAGGAAAAACCTCAAATGCACCAAATTTTGCACATTTTGCTAAATCACTGTTGTTTCGTTAAAGCAACACCTTCATCGGAGCTTCTGTAGCGCATTAAAGGACTTACAAGAGCTCAGTGTGTGGGACACAGTGAGTAGGTGCATTGTGTCAGCGTAATTACAAATTCACAACACCAAAACATTTACATTAATTCATTTAGCTGATATTCTTCTGCAAGGCAATTTACAGAGTTAAGCTACTTACAACGATTTACCCAATTATACAGCTGGCCAGTTTTAACTGCAGCAATTTTTTGGTTAAGTACCTTGCTTACAGGTACTGCAGAGGGAGCCGGGACTTGAACTTGCACCGTTTACATCCAAAGGCTGCAGTGCTAACTAACAGGCCACCTGCTGTCCCTCCATAAAACAGCCATAACTCAAGCATAAAAAAAGAAAAGCTTTATGTCACAAATCTTCAGAGAGAATCCAGATCACAAGTATGTTTTATGACGAATACCCGTCGTCTCATTTCCACATGGGGCACCTGGTGTCCCCCGTCCCCAACATCACCAGCACATATACAGAAGGGAAAAGATTAAACTGTTAGCATAACTAACACAAACACACCTACATGGTACATAACACCTAACAACCCCTCAACACTGCACACTCTGCTCATTTGCATATCTGAAGCACTATAGGCTTCAGCGACGTGTGATGTGCGTCGAGTGATGCATAACTGCGATAAAAACATAGCAGGCCATTCAAACAACTCAAACGGTTCACACTGTACAAATTCCTCATACAGGTTACAGCCTTAAACAGAGTACAGCATACAAATATTCACAAGGTAAAACACATACCTAACAGGACTGTGAAAAATATGGAAGATCTTTGAAAATTAGAATTACGTTTAAAACCAATTTGTGTCTTCGCTAACATCTGTTTAATTCTAATTTTTTGAAGGCGTTCGTAAAATTAAGTGCAATGCTGAAATTTTTGGGATTAAATGTTCGTAGAGTTATTAAATTAATTGTTTGATGAGATTATTGAGTACATTTTCAGTTAATGTGCTGAAACAATATGGCATTCGGGAAGAGCGTGTGAGTGTCGGCCAGTCGAAAATGACGTTCAGCAACCGCTTGCATGGTTTTCTAGGTAAGGGAGGAACCTCGGTGGTTTGGCAGTGCCTTCTTCTTGCAGGCATGTCTGTGGGGTGCAAACACAGGGAGAAACATGCAAACTCCACCCAGCCTCAAATGTACTAGAACCCATGCCCTCCAAGCGGTTTGGGAGCTGTGAGACACTGGTTTTTCCCGCTGTGCCACCAATGCAAAAAAGTACACACACACACACACACACACACACACACACACACACATTTTCAGAACCGCTTGTCCCGTACAGGGTCACAGGGAACCAGAGCCTACCCAGCAACACAGGGCGTAAGGCCAGAGGGGGAAGGGGACACACCCAGGACAGGACACCAGTCTGTCACAAGGCACCCCAAGCAGGACTTGAACCCCAGACCCACCGGAGAGCAGGACTGCAGTCCAACCCACCGCACCACCGCACCCCCCTGCAAAAAAGTACTGCGGTACAAATGCGATACACAATGTGTACAGTGTTCACTGTTTCCACAGACAGAGCGAAACTGGCAACACTAAAAGCATGATTCAGATATCAAGGGAAACTTCCGACAATGAAAACATTTTCGTTAAAAAAAGCCATTTCTGTGAACATGGTGCCCTCTGACAAAGCAGGTCTGTGTTACACACGTCCGTGTTAGGGTTCATTAAAATTCATAGCGTATGTTAAGACCGGCGGTACAAACGGCAAAATGGGGCAAAACATTTATCCTGT
Organism: Scleropages formosus; assembly: GCF_900964775.1. NCBI lineage: Eukaryota > Metazoa > Chordata > Actinopteri > Osteoglossiformes > Osteoglossidae > Scleropages > Scleropages formosus. Next base: position 13,807,715 of record NC_041822.1, read on the forward strand.
CGAGGAACTCGGCTAACAAATGGTAGTATTTACACATTCCCCTCTGAATGTGGAGACCATGTATCACAAAGCTCTTTCCACTATCGTGAACCTTCTGCAGGAAAGATCGTAAACCTGACAAGTACAACCCAATCCAGATGAATGTGAGACAACAGAAAAGGTAAACACACTGACGTGTAGCCAAATGGGGAGGCAGGATTCCATAACCAGGAACGGTGGCCTTTAATAAGCAGCTTAAAGGGCTTATATATGATTATATTGACTACTTGTATAAATCCTCTTTGATACTCAAGCATGAGCACTTTAAAAACAAAGCCAAAAATGACGTAGAGATAACTTGGTCGCTTCTACAGCTCGAAGTTGTAACGTCATTTTGTTCTAATCAGGTCTAGGAGATTAGGGTGAATATTATAAAACATAACCTTAGAATAAGGAGGAATAAAGAAGGAAGACTCGGACAAACTGGAAACTTGCATACAGTGTAATATAGAATGGTCTGTATTTCAGGAAGTAAACGTGAAAGACTTTAAAAAATTAACTGCCTTTCATCATTCTAATACTTGCTACTAGCACACTGAAAATACTTAATGCATCAAATTGTGTGTGATTCTCACTGTATGTGTTACAATATCACAATGTAAATAAGAAACCATTTATTTCAGACTAGGGCATTTACCTTTATTTTGACAATGAAATTTATGACCCCTTTCGATCAGCAGGGATATGTCAGCATTTCAACTATTAATTATGCCACACTTTAATGTTACTTAACATTCAGAGACTGGCACTGCTCAGAAAATTGTGTTATTACATTATTGTCACAGCACAGACGTATCGTAAAAGTGATAAAGAATACTGTCAAAACGTATTAAAATGATGCACTTTAAGTGCATGCATGTTACCGTTACTGGCTCAAAAACTTAAATACAAACAAGGACGTGCATCCACACCCTTAATTTAAAACCACAGACAAATGACAGCTCATCCTCACCAAGATGATACTGATATGCAATTAACCCTTTCACAGACTACTTACACTGTACCTAATTGCATGTTTGCATAGCCTGACAAAATCAGAAAGGACTTCCTGCTGATTCTTCTGTGTACACATCTATGTTAGCTTCTGGTTACAGACAGAAATGGGAAACGTTCAATAAAAACACTTTCATTTCACTTTTCAGATTAACATGCTCAAGAGAGTCCTGAGAGCTGTGTTTGAACGTATTCTGCTTTGTGTCATCTACCACAGCTGGAATTTTTCACCATTTTAAATGCAGCATTGCGAAACCTTATCTCCACCTCCCAAGTCGTCCTCAGGGCCTTCATACATCTTTTATGAGCGGTGCCTGTTTAAAGCAAGGATTACGTAATGGGGCTGGGTACCCAGCAAAGGCCAGCCAGGCCTGCAGTGGGCAGCTGTCAGAACCAGTTTCACAATGGCAGGGAGATGCAAAAAAAAAAATAAATAAAAAAAAAAATAAATAAATAATAATAATAATAAAAAGGCCACCTGCTGGTACAGCTCTGCAGTCAGGCCCCTGGAGAATGAGAGCGAGACCAGTGTGGGGTTGGCACACGTGCGCAGGTCTGCGAGCTCCATGCAAGTTCCTGTTCTTCTGTATTCCTTCTTTGTTATTAACAGCGCAGAGACGAAAACCTCCACACTTGATTCCCGTCTTCTTTCACTGAGCCGACATCAAACAGAAGGGCCCATCTTACCCACAAAGTCACGGCTGGTCCACGAAAAAAGGGTAATGTCACCATTCCTTGCGAGAACTCGATGAGATTTGTTTAATGTAATCCAAGAACGGTCATTTCTTATTCTCAGCAACTGTCTGTGTATGCCTTTTGCATGTCAGAAATGACCCCGTAACCCTAATGTGCAGCATTACCGAAAGCGGTACGTTTGACTACGGTATAGGCTCCTAGTTTCCGTCACATGGTAAAGTAAATGGAGAAAATGTGAGGAAAAAGACAATTCATGCTTTTGTGTGATGCCCATAAAAGATATATTGAACGCAGGTTATGAGGATATGAAAGCAGGAGCAACATTTACGCTTGCTTGGCTCGTTTGGACATGAGCTGCTTTCCCTGTTCCTTTGTTTCTGTAAGCAGGCATCACCATGAGTGATGTGCTGAAATATGCTAAGAAAGCTGTGACCACTGGGGCAATTTGCAGTTTACAATTTTTCTCTGTTGAAACCTTACCTCCTCATTAGTACATATGAAACATGCCCGTATGAAGTGTCTGTTTGGACAGGCGACACTCAAGTAGTTAAATGCCTGTGACATTGGCAAAGGTCCCATCTGGTCCACGTCCATTATGTGTGAATTTCTATAAACCGTCTTTTCCACATGGCACAGGCTTTCTGCCAATGGTTTCCTTCTTGAAAGATTTAAGCAGACAAGCAGCATCTTTTAGATGGAAATATTACATTTTGCAATAAATTATATCTAATAACCATGATGGTTTGAAATATTTGATTGGTTAGTACAAAAATAATTTCCCCATCTCACAGGCAGAAGCTGATGTAACACTACGAATTGCAGGAGTGCAAATTTTACCTGTACGTTAAATGTAACTGCCGCTGACAGTTTCGGGCATTTGAACTGTTTCTGAACTACGGACCGGGGCGAGACGGAGCACACGGCGTCCGCACCATCAACACACGTATGAGACAGCGCGGCGCTCTCTCTCTGCAGGGAGAAACGGCTTCGGAGACAAAGGAAAAATGAGAAGAAGAGAGTCCAGCGTTCCGTGTCTGCGGGCACATGAGCCCCGAGAAGCCCGGACTGGACCCATTATGCTGCCTGTCATGTCAAGACCACTGGAGCGCTACACAATACCCTCTGCTTTCCTCTTTGTCATTCAATATTGCCACATGGTAACCAAAGGTCTTTTATACAGGCGATAAAAGTATAATAAAAACTTCTAATGAGAGTAATTAATATAAATAAATGAAAAGACAGACAGACAGAAACACATACAGGAACTTACATATGTACACACAGGGTATCTCGTCCTTGTCTTTTCTTGCTGCATTTATTTCAGAAACAGCTAATCTTCACAAACACTTGAAAGAGGAATATCTGTATGGTGGTGTTTTGTTTGCCCGAGGCAGTTTTAGCAGATGTTTGTATGTCTGAACAGGCCCTGCTGACCGGAGGTTCGCCAGTTTTCATGCAACAGACCTCTTTAAGCAAAGCTCTTCACCTGACCCACGTCAGCGCATATGCAGCTTAAATCCGCAAAGCAAAAACTTAATGAATTAGAACGCATCCAGTGACTGAGGGTGAAATGAATCGTCATCCAAACTGCTACTCTATGAATTAACAGCAGCACTTCCCTCCATGGCAACATACCTAACACTTGTTATCGCCCCCTGGAGGATAATTAAATACATGTTGAACTCATTCAACAGTTCAGGGAATAACGTGAACGTGTCACGCCACGAAATGTACTGTGGCTCAGAGTACCAGGCGCTTTTAATAGCCATGAAGAAACATGTTCCAGAGGTTTATAAACTTACAAGACTCTGAAAAGTCCAACCTGCAGTCCTAGCTCAATAACTTGACTTTCTGCAACCCGATAAAGGTTAGTCATAAGCCTTTTATTCTCTTAATCTTTTAAATAAACATGGCATTATTCCTTTTGTGCATTTGAAAATTCAGTTATTCACTGCGTATGCCAAGGTACAGACCAGAGTCGGGTTAAGAAATAGTTTCAATTCTTCTTTTATACTAGAGGGTTAACAACAAGCTATGTCATTCTATTTTTGTCCATAGCTGAGAAATCAATTTCAAAGCCTAAGTGATTTTTAATGAAAAATTCTAATCATCTGGGCTTCTGCCACAGCTGGCGAAGAAGAACAGGGACAGATTTCATGTCATGTTGGTGTAAGACACATGGAGATGTAGCTCAAAGCCTCGGTAATTTGTTTCCTGAATACTGATGGCGTTACGAAATGCTGCGGAGCTGATGAAGACATTTTTAGTGTCACTTTCAAAAAAATCACTTGACTGATTGGAACATTCATTTATGCAATTTGTTCATTAGGGCCGGATACTGTGGCAGACACCTTGCAGCACACAGTTAGACCAGGAGGTCAAAGCTTCCAGGACATGCGGTCCTACACATTTTCCTTGCACCGAAGCACACGAAACAGACCTGTGCCCGCGTTAAGCAAACTTCACCTGTAACTGCGTGTTCGCTGAGCCTGTGCTGTAATGAGATGCAAATGATCACCTGTGCATTTCTGCATTCCTCCAATTTTTTACTTCATTAGCAGAGAACGATGACCGTCCACAGGAGATAAAACATATCTTTGGCTCGTACTGCGGGCATTACCAGCATCTAGTTAACACTGGCACATTTCCTTATTTGTGTACCTCAAACACCCCAGCATGACATATAATTAGTACTTCTGCCAAGTTACATTATAACATGGAGCTATCGCAGATGGTAAACGTTAAAGTGTCACTGGTTCATAACCAGGGCAGATCTTCCCACCATCTGTCCTGTCAGGTCTCCAGTCTTTTCTCTGTCTTTTCTACGTCTTTTCTCTTGTTAATTCAGACACGCGACTGTTGGAAGTCCAGAACAAGATGAAGAGCGCCTACTTTGGGTCACAGGCACCGCACACGCTGAACCATGCAGCCGTGGTGGCAGCTGCGGGAGCGTTTTGGCCGCGGGTCGCGCCGATGACAGCAGAGTGCCAGCGGGTGCGGTTCCGCCAGCCTTCCACAGTGCATCTGCGCACACGCGTGCCTGCTTTGTTTCATGGCTTCCAAAAATAGATCCTCTGCATTGCACCAAGAGTGGTGTCGGCGATGCATCTTGGTGCTGTTTTTACACAACTTCCACCATCCTCACTTCTCTTGCATCAACATAGCTCTTTCACAGGTTTCTTCTCTGTCCAGTTTCAGTGTGACACACTGACCAGCGCCCATCAGTGACAAGTCAACTGCAAAGCGCTGACCAAGGACAGGTCATTCATCAGAGGGTGATCACACGCACAGTACGCAACAAGGGCTAGTCATCTGCACAGCATCTGCTAAGGGAGCTTGACCGTGGTCTCATTTCACTGCTGGTAAACAAAAGTCACATTTATGCATTGTTGTTTTCCTTCCCAAATGGAAGTCTCTGCTACACCTAGGGAGGGGCTAACAGATGTTGGGATGCAGATGATGCAGCCAAGACAAAACGCAATTCTTGTTCTTAGCTCTTCGTCACTTCAAGTGACCTTTGTAGGAATCTAAGAATCTTGGGTTCCGGTTATTTTCTTTTTCATTCTCCTGCAGAAATTTTTCTTGTTGTGAAAGAGCAGAACAGCTGTAGGGTCCTGCTCCATCTCATTTGCATGTAAAATCAGGAAAAGAATCTTCCCAGTGAAACCAACTCTCCGTACCGATCCATCATTCAGCTGGGTGTACCTCCTTCATGGAGGCTTTCCAACTGAACAGAAGGGGAATTTGATGGAGGCTGATAGTCAGTGACAGACCTTCGACAGATTTGGTTCATTCATGTTAGGTCTCACTCTTACTGTAAAACAGCTAATTTTGCACAATGGCAGTACTGCTATGGAGAACGTTATAATCTCATAGGTTTTAAAAAGGATTACTGAGCTGTTGTGTGACCGTTATTATACACACTTGCAGCGAAGAGCCAGGAAATAATACTTAAAATATTTCTTCACATATTAAGTAATTGTTTTCATTCACATGATTTTTTCAGTTTTGGTACACTGCAGTTTTATTTGCATCAGCTGAAATTTAAATTCTTGAAACCTGTTCATATACCATACAGTACATTCCTGAAAAGAAGCAATGTATCCTCATTTTGTAGCCACTAGGAATCAGATCACCTTTTCCCACTGCACAGCTCTTTCCACGCGCACCTGTCCACCTCCATTTTTTCCATCGCTGGCAGGCTTAACTGCTGCAACTTAGGACCTCACATTCCCCATTCCAAGTAACTGAAATATTCACCTTCCATGAGCCAATGCCTTTCATTTTTGTCTGTATAAAGACCCTTCCTAGACTACCAAACAATTATTCTCACTGACACCAAACCCTGCTCTGTTTTAAGTCACCTTTGACGTATGTATGCCAATGACGCAAAAACCACTCATGCACGCAGGAGGAAAATAATAAACTTCTTGATCAGATCCCTGGCTTCTAGCAGATTTTGGATCATGATAGTGACATCTTGATTATAGAAAAATTTAAATTCCACCATTTCAGCAGTGGCTTCAGTACCTTGCTTCATTCAGTGTGATGGAACCATTCCTATTCAATGAGTTTGTTTACTGATTTACATAAGATTATGGAAGACAAGTATGCTTAAATCCGGATAATGGATCTACGTATGTGAGTGTGACGAATATCGCATTTACACATCAGTGTGCAACAGATAACGCAGAGTTTATGACTGTCGCAGGTTCTCTCCATTTGCTCTGAAGCACACTATGACAGCTGTGGAGCTGTGATGTCTGTTTCCCAAGAAACGCTGTTTGTCCTGCTTCTGCTAACACAGATCTTCACCGACACCTTCACTTATTCGGGGGGCTCGGTGCTTCTGTTACTTCACTATGGGGCCGGTGGGTAATGTAGTAGTTAGAGGGGTTGCCTTCCACTCAGAAAAGTCAGGCTCAAATTCTACTCCTGCTGTAGTACCCATAAGCAAGGTACTTACCCTGAATTTAAACAGTAAGAATTCTACAACTGTAGAAATAGGTAAAAAATTGTGAAGTAGCAAAGTGCAAAAACCCAATATTGCATTATAAGTTACATTGGGGGGGGATAAAAAGAGTCGGCTGAATGAATAGATTGTAATTTTCTGATTTAGATGTCCTCAGAGTTGTCTTGAAATGCACGTTCATTTGGGTTCAGGAGACATCCTAAGCCCAAAATACACAACTTGTTTGCAGAAGTCCAGGACGTGTTGCTGGAGGCCACCCATGAAGTGTTTGTAAGGAAGTGACGTAGTGCTCAGGCTCTATGTCCCCCAGAAACCTGAATGGTGCGAAGAGGTCTCATGGGAGCAAAGAAGGTCCACTACTGTCTGAGCTAGCGTGATTCAGTGTTATACCTTTGAACTTAAAAAAAACAGTTGTGGTCACACATCTGATATGATTTCAATCACGTCAATATGATTAACAATAAAATTTGCTAAGAAGTACATGAAATTTTGCCCGCAATATCTTGTAAAGAAGGGCAGACATGGAGAGGGACACAGAAAAAAGTAGTAAAAATCCTCTCGTCTTGTCAGACTTCTGTAACCAGCTAAGTATTGCTCGCTTGGCGACGAGAATTCCCATCGCTGCATTTGATCTTTATCATCTTACAAAACACTTGTTATGCAAAGTGAGTTCCAGCTCGATCCAGTGTGTCACAAATATGGACATTTTTCATGTACAGAAATACAGGTTAAAGGCAATGCCACTCCTTGTTTATATTTGGGCTGGGCATGTGTTCTTTCATATCCTCATACTTCACACCAACTTTATGACCAGTGCTTGTAAAAAAAGTCCCCGTGTTAAGAATGGTCAACCTACAAACATTTTCCAGGTAATTTGTTTAGTTTTATTTATATTTTCTTAACCGATTCGTTTTCCAAAATTTCTGCTTGTTGTAAAAGTGACCCGTGTTTACACATCTAGTTTTTAACTGGAAGTAAAATGCACCTAAACAGCTGGTACAATACTGGTTGGAGCTGCTGCCCTTTGGAGCATAAGGCTGCAGGTTCAGATCTCACTCCCACCTGTAGTACCCTTAAAAATGACACAGCTGTATAAATAGGTAAACAGTGGTAGGTAGCCTGACATTGTAAGTTGCTTTCGAGAAAGGATCAGCTAAATGAACACGCATAAGCATTAAACTCAGTTTCAGTGTTAACCCCTTGTCTGGCACTGGTGAGTGCTGGTGATCAATAACAAGATGGCAATTGTTGCACATGTTTGTTGGATGAAATACTCAATGGACTGGAGTTTGTAGAGAAAACCTATTTAAATTTTGAATCATATTATATTGGTTTTAATTTTAATGGAGTTCAAAAGTGATTAAAATACAATAAAAGTCCAACCAAGTGGTTTTATCTAATTACATTTATTTATTTAGCAGACACTTTTCTCCAAAGCAACTCCCAATGGATACTATGCAGTGTTATCAGCCCATACACCTTATTCACCAAGGTGACTTACACTGCTAGATGCATTTCCTTATTTTGTTACATTTTTATTTTGATAGACAATAAAAAATGCCAGTTGGGGCACTTGGCACTGTACTTTTTAGACCTGTCGTCTTTAAATTAGATTTGTTTCAAGTAGGCTGGACTACTGTAATGCTCTATTTCTGGGCTGTCCATACCAGACTGGATCCAGGCTACAACTGGTTCATAATGCTGCTGCAAGAATTGTTATTAGAAATAGGAAGTACGACCATGTAACAGCAGTGCTTAAACTGCTGCATCATTCATTCATTCATTCATTCATTCATTCATTCATTCAAGCTCCTACATCTTACCATTCATTTCACAAGTTGTATATCTTTCTCTGCAGAAGTTAGGTATGAAATAAAGTATGTTTATGCATTATGATAAATATGCTGTTTATATCATCACTTAGTTTTCAATTTCTGAAATAAAATACAATAGAAAAGCTGAAAATAGACTAATGAAATATAGCAACCCATTATTAGACTACTGAGATGGAGGAAATCTTAAAAAATTAAGATAATATAAATGACTCATGTCTGCTCAACATTTACATAATTGCAATTTGGTACAGAAAAGATTTCTCATATGACAAGTTTTACTGCTCTAAATTATAGTGTTATGAATTATGGAAACAGCAGAGGATCCTGGCTGACATTTATCCATCCAGGCAATTACACACACACACACACACACACACACACACACACTGAAACTGCTTGTCCCAAGCGGGGTCGAGGCAAACCCGAGCCTAACCCGGCAACACAGGGTGCAAGGCTGGACGGGGAGGGGACACACCCAGGACAGGACGCCAGTCTGTCGCAAGGCACCCCAAGGGGGACTTGAACCCCAGACCCCCCAGAGAGGAGGACCCGACCAAGCCCGTTGCGCCATTGCACCCCCACTCCAGGCAATTAAGAGATGAGAAACACACACACAAAAAAATTAAAACACTGGCAGAAGTCAGTAATTGCAAAGATTCTCCATGCGTAATTTTGTCAATTTGTTTCTGTATTTGAACTAGAGAGGTTGATACAGCACCTGCCGGGTTAATGGCTGAACAAGAAATATGCCTTTCATAACCAAGATCACTGTGAATTACAGCTCAGACCACATCACTGACAGTCAAATTTCAGGTTAACACCTTAACTGCACCTGTCTTTTCAACGCTTTTTTAAACCGTTTCACCTCTGGTATTAATGTGCATCTGGAGAGCACTCGTTCCAATGGTACGTGAAGAAGACAATTCTTTGAAGTAAGCAAGTGGTAAAATGTTCCCGTGTGTTGCATTAACACTTTACATTACTCACTGAGCCACTTCTGCAGCTGCACACTTCCTGTAGAGTGTGTGTTCTTCTCTTTCCTGCCAGTTTTCAAGGTCTTGCATGTTTAAACACCATTATGAAACATGGCAGGAAGCATCACAGGGCTGGCAAACAGATTTTTGCAACAAAAAGTGCTCTGTCTCTTGGGGAATATTAAAGTGCTTTTCCAACCCTAAAGTTAGCTCCAAGGTCCACTTTCACCCAGTTTTGCCCACAACTCCCCACAGGTCTGAGGTTAAGTACAAGCCTCTGCAGGGTGTACACTAATAGTGTGTACAAGTGTGATGTGCAGGTAGAAAAACCTCAAACGGACTGCCAGAAACATTTAGTAAGGTGCACACCTGATATGTCTCACACACACATCATCTGAAACCGCTTCTCCCATGTGGGGTCACAGGGAGCAGGAGCCTAACCTGGAAACCCAGGGCATAAGGCTGGAATGGGGAGGGAACACACCCAGGACAGGATGCCAATCCATCGCAAGGCACCCCAAGTGGGACTTGAGCCCCAGACCCACCGGAGAGCAGGAAGTCAAACCCGCCCCCCCCCATGTGTCACGGATGACATTACTTCACACACCTTGTACAGCATTATCCACAGCTCACCACACAGGGAATGTGATATGTAGAACTTGCACAACTACGCCCCTTCCAAAGGGGCGAAGGAAAAGTTGTGTTTGAAATGCAAGAAATTAGAGAAGAAAAGAATTCATTAAAAGTCTGCAGCACCCATATTTTCTGCTGTCATTTTTCACAAACTGCTGACATAAATAAAACTGTTCTTTTATCAGTGAACAATGCATATGAGCAGAACAGTACTGGTGTGGAAGAAAGCTGAAATAGAGCAACAGACGGTTGGAAAACTTGCCAGACTTGTTCCAACCGCCATCGTTTAGCTGTTCAAGTGTCCCGTTCATCGTTTCTGTGTGAACAGGGCACCACGAGTCCTACAAGTCGCATAAAAACTCCAGTTTTCAAACAGTCAGTTATCTCAGTGCGGCAACAGAATGGCTTTGAGGGGAAAGCAAAACGCTCCAAAGTCTATTTCATTCACAGACAAAGAGCCAAATCAGTTTCTGAAATACCCCTCAGGGCAGCACTGCAGTTCAGAGGGCTGTTTTGCTTTGTTTTTTCAGTACAATTCATTTGGAAAAGCCTCTGTCTCCTCGAAAACATCCACTTCTGCTATTATTTCAATTAATACAAATATTCACTAAAGAGTCCTTTGGGGGCGCACTATACAGTACACCTGGCAGGAGCATTATTGCTGGCACAAGGCGGAATTTACACTATTGCTTGTGAAGGTCACTGTGCAGCCAGGTTCGTACGCATGCACACACGACCACAGACTCCTTCCCGAACCCCTTCTGTATGATGCACTAACCTGCAACCACTTTGGAAACCTCTATGACATGCCCATATTAAACTAAAACGTAATAAAAGTTTTATTTGGAGGGGGTTAATGCCACAAACTTTTCCTAATGCAGTATCCTGTGTGAGTTTTTATTCAAAATCATAATTTACGCTCCTTGAGAAAAATACGGAACAGACGTGGTCCAAGGCCTCAGTTAATGTCCATTTATTATGGGCTGAGAGGATTCCCCTTGCGAAAACCTTGGGCACTGGGATAGCTGGGGTAAACACTTCGTCTTTTCCGGGTGTAACACGTACATTTTAAAGGGAAACATGTATGGATAAGGCTGGCTAGAATGAAAAGGCAATTGCAATCACTTGATAATAGCTGAAATGGAAGGGATTAAATCCTATGAAAAAATTATGGTATGGCATATCTATTTGTAACAGCTTGTCTGAGACTGCAAAATTGTAAGGTATAGCTTTAAACATTAAATCAACAGCGAAATAGGCTGCTTAAAGCATTGCAATTGTTGTGTTTATTTTAAAGCTCTCTTATCTGCATTATGGGTTCCAGAAACATGCCGTTCATATTATATAAGCGAGAATTCTGCTGTTCTGAGCAGCTTCTTCAAGAACTTGCTGGATATATTGAAGGTTCAATTGCTCCTGTGGTTCTGCTTTGTCAACTGTATCGATGTAATCGCTTTCCATCCTTGCTCCAGTGAAGCCAGTAAACGGAAATCTCTCCTGCAGCAGATAGTTACCATGGGATTCGCATGTAAAATGAAGACTAATTTTGGAAATATGTGACCATTACCGTTCTCTGGCATGCTTAGAAATAAGCTCTAAAATGCCTCTGATCTTTTTTGCTTTTCCTTTGAAGCAATCCATAATGCATGGTGCTCATCATACTGCTTGTCAGCGGCAATCTCGACGAGCGCGGCTGCAGCAGGAGTCCCAGGATTAAACCGATTCACGTCATTGTCGTCTGAGAGCTCTGACATTTGTTTAAAGAGAGATGCCTGGGACCTACTCCATCGCCTTGGTAATTCACAGTATGGTGTCATTGACTTATCATCTAGCCCTTAGAATTTTCTTGTGCTGCCACAATCATGCATAGCATGGAACAATATTTTGTATAACTGGCACCACCTGGAGAGCGACATGGGTGTCATGTCACATTGTATCCTAAGTACAGTGCAGTGGAAACATCCCTTCAGTCTTGGTAAGACATAACTAAACAGTCTGTGATGACACAGCTCATCTGACACGTTGTTCCATGATTCCCCTCTGAGGAAACACGTACTACTTACTGGAGACCAGCACACTTTGCTTTGACCTGACAAGCAATGAGAATAACCTCTTTGCTGGTAAATTTTGGCAGAAAATTACTGGTCTCCATTTAAAAAACACAAAATTGGGAAGTCTCTATGTCTGAGGGGGGAAAGGAATGAGGCAAAAGGTACAGCTGTAGCGCAACAACAAAAAGTGTTCTCTTCCCACCTCTGCAAGATATCAGCAGCTTCTTTGTATCATATGGTCATTTCTACAGTTTATCTGATATGATACACAATTATGAAGTAAGATAGCTTTTCTTCACATAGAAATATTCCTGTAAATCTGTAATAATATAACTATAAAGGGGTTAAATAGTGAACAAACATGTTACCTAAGCAGCCATAATAATACACACACACACACACACACACATTGACTGGAACCACTTGTCCCAAGTGGGGTCGCGGCCAGCCAGAGCCTAACCCGGTAACCCAGGGCACGAGGCTGGAGGGGGAGGGGACACACCCAGGATGGGACGCCAATCCATCACAAGGCACCCCAAGCGGGACTTGAACCCCAGATCCGCCAGAGAGCAGGACCCAGCCAAACCCACTGTGCCAGCCCCCAATAATAATAATAATAATAATAATAATAATAATAATAATAAATGAAGTTCTTTACATCTGAACATGTTCAAAAGTCACAATGTTTATGCCTTTGCATTCCACTGTCGAAGACTGTAAGAAAACCACACTTCAGTATCAGCACGTGCTTATTGAGAAGTTATTCTTCAATGGAAATAGCTTCCTTAGAGCTAATAGAGCGATTCTATTTTGCTGGTATTTCTTATGTGCACCCAAGTCACAGCAATGCTTGTACTGTGTTGGCAATAGCAGCATTTACTTAAGCAAAGGCCCCTGACTGATTTGCTTCAACACATTCCAGTGGCGTTCTGTTTCCAAGGAGCTTCGCTGAGCTTCACATACATGGACATTTGCGAGAATCACAACATCTGCTGTGAGCTGCAGAAGAAATGTGTTTCTTTACAGATTGGGCTACACAGTCAGTTCAAACACACTTTTAGAATGTGCACAGTGCAGGTATAAAATTGAACAAGGTAAATAATTTTATGCATCATATTAACACGGTATATCACTGAAATTCGATATTTCCTTTGTGTCCACCGTGACCACTTGAGGGAACACATATGTTTAATTAACTCTACAGAAACTTGCTTTAGAACTTATACTGTAGTTGTTAGTTAAGTATATTTACTCTATTTAGGAGATATGCTTACACCAAGAAAAGAGAAACAATGCAAATGTGAGCATGAAAGAGTAGTAAAAGCACATAAAGATAATAAGAGCTGCAGAAGAGAAAACCCAAAGGAATAATACTCTCATACAAAAATGGGACAAGTCCAAAGAGTAAACAACAGTTTGTGTAACAACATAACATTATGTTAATTAAGCTACAAAACCATAAAGGCACACTACTACCAACTAGCTGATAATAACAGTACTTGGATCAATGAGTACTAGAGCCCATGAGACATGAAGGAGATCTTGTCAGATCTGTGACAGATCAGCTTTGGTGCTTCTGTAGCAGCGGCAAATTGACGAGATGCTGCTTTGGTTATTAACAAAGATATTGATCGAATCAGACATTCTGATGGGATGATGCAAGGTCTGCAGTTTGTACAGAAGCTGCCGGTAGAGTCCTTCAGAGTCATTGTGGCTCTGGGGTGATGATGCAGGGAGACTATTTCAGGAAAGGGAGATCCATACTGCATGATTTATAAACATGCTCTCAGCAGGAAACAAAAGTACAAGACGAACTGTGACAGGCCTCCTTGCTCTCTGGCCAACTGGGGGTTCACAGCAGATATTACATAGTGGTCCCCTTTTGGTGGTCTGAGCTGCGGTCTCAGGACCTTGGTACAGCAGTAAGGAATAATGGTATGCCAAATATTTATATGGAGTGGCTTGGGTCTTGTGTTTCGAACAGTTCAGGACAAGCGGTGCAACTGCACAATTTACTGTTTATTACTAAAATGATATATTACTGATATGTAGTGGATGTGAGCTGAACTTGTGAACTGGAGCCAAGCTTCAGATTTTCAGCTATTTTCTGTCCTTCACTAAATACATGTTTCTCCAATAAATAAAATTAAGCACGCAATTAAAGATGTTGAATTCCAGGCTCTTTTACACAGCAATAACGTTATTATAATAATGCATCCAGTTCACATGAAAACTGCCTGCAGAAAACGGCAATCTGATAAGAACAGTGATGTAAATTGGACCCGTCTTACCACGGCAGCCAAAGGTCTTCGTGCTGAACACCCGGTGGGAAACAATGACAGAGAGTGGCAGCATTTATGAAAGGATCTGTTTGAGGGGCACCACTGACATTTAGAAGCCAGGCTTGGAACACATCATCGGGGCAGCAAGGGGAATACTGATCCACTTAAAGAACAACTGTATGCTGCACTTGGAGGGAAATCTCAGCTGCAACAAAAAGCAAAGATGCAGGCTGAAAAGAAATTAATGAGCATATTAAGTTCCACCTTCCACAGAGTGGGACAAAGAAAGGAGGAAGTGAATGAGAATACAGACTGCTTCCATATGTCTGTGAGGTTCAGGTCCAGGTGAGACCAAAAGTTTTATCTTTCTTTAAATGAAGCTTTTAATAGGGTGGAAGAAACACGAGAATGTGAAAGGTGCTCTGCTATTATTTCGGAGGCCTATGAATGATTTAACACCCACTGTGTGTGGAGGAGAGCTGCATGAAGAGGGACAACACTATACAGTTCTGGATTTGGGCTACAGCTGAAGAGTTCTATTTTGGGATCTGCTGCAGGGGGGGGTCTGGGGAACATCAGGAAAGGACAGGTAGTTGAAGTCACGGAATCATGCTGGTCTTTCAGGCCAGCAAAATACTTTTTTTGAAATGTGAAACACACATAAAAATGCTGAAAATAAGCGGAGGCAAAAGCACAGAATGACCCAGCAGTGGTCCTCCAGGTGAAATACCAGAGTCCAACTTCCAGCTGTGATGCCTGAAGGCTAACCAAGGACATCCCCTGGAGTTACAGCACACAGCATCATTCAGGGAATACAGAACCTACTGCTTTAGGTAAAAAACTCCCAGCTAAGCAAGGAAGCAATACCGACTCCAGATAATGTCTCTGTCCAACATGTGGCCTAAAGGGCAAATGGATTCTTTTTCTCACTCAAAATGGTAGCCTTTGTTAACCCCCGAGCTGTCCTGGTGCTCGGGAAGTGGGAGTCAGTGCAAAGCATAAACAACAAATCTCAAGGCTCATCAGTTTAAAAGTTTCGTTCTTTCTAGCAGAGGTTCTGCCGTCAGCCGTACTTCATATTTGACCACTATTATTTTCTTATCATATACACTACAAGGGGGTTAGAGTTGATATTCTCATCTAGTATTCTCTTATGAAAGAGTCTCCCTGGTACATGCACCAGATTATAAACAAAAGTAATACAATCTGTAGGGGGACAACTCCAAGTGGAATGCCACCTTATTTTGATGCAACTCAACGTCACTGAATTGTGTGCATTTTGACTTGTATTCCCATTTGAGTAAAAATAGCTTGGTTACATAACTAGAGATGGGGAGGGGGAGAAGGGTGCCCTGTTCGGTTAAAAAAAAAAAAAAGCCTGCCGAGGGTAGCTCTCAGGCCTCAGTAAAGCACCATGTGACAAACAGCTTCAAATAGTTATTTGTACAGCAATCCAATTTTGGCAATGCTCCCTTCTCCCTTCTTAACGTTGTATCCCACGTAAATATAACAAACATTACATAACATTAATGCTGAGGTTTCTTCTTAACATCATGTCAAATGAACTTGCTGTCATTTCATTATGCAGCTTCTGTTTTAATGCATTTGATGTAATAGATGTTGTTAGGAGTCTAACACTACTAATGGTAATCGTTATAATAATGATAGTAATTGGTCTCTTACGTGCATCAGAAAGCAGTGTCACTAGAAGCTGCAGGGAAATCATTACCATGCGAACAAGGATGAGAGGCAGAGAGGATCAGAGGGCTTTTCGGTTGTCGCGGTGATGGACGCCCACGTTGCCAAAGCTACCACGATTTAAAAAAAAATCCACTGAAGTAAAGCCATCAAGACAGGCTATGACCAAGGCCAGTTCTGGAGTGGGTTGTTCAGTGATCCAGAGCTGCAAAACCACCGTTCTGCATCCACATGCATGGATCTCCAGCCCAGATTTTTATGTAGGAGTACCACTTACGTAAAGACTAGCAGAGAAGGCCCTTTACCTTATGGTGAACCCACTGGGATATTTATAAAAATGCAGGCAAGCTTCTCATGCTAGTCACGAAACTGGAGCACCATGGGAATTTCCAGAGCTCCAAAACGATTCAAGAAAGTACCAGAGAGAGAGAAAGGAAAGAGAAGCCTCCCGCTACACAAACAACGAAATTTTTCGGAATGCATGTTACCACACTGAAATTACTGTGTTCGCTGTTTGAAAAAAATACATTTATTCTGTTTGGCTTTACCCTTGATGCCATGTGTTGAATTTTCACCGCGATTGCACTTTGCATTTATTTAATCTCGAGCGTTCTACTGTACACGAAAGGTTGAGCAATTGTTTCCATGTGTACGCTGTCTAAAGCAGTGCCAGATAAGCTTGGAATGCAAATATCTTCCTCTAATGTCATCTACAGAACAATTTCTCCCTCTAACAGCATAAATCTAACTATTGAAAATTACCTTTCAGCAGCATCACTCCGTACAACATATCTTCACAGTGTTCTTTCAAGTTTTACTTACCTAGAAGAAAAAGACAGACAGAGTTAAATGTAAATAATAGCCATGAGGGGTAGTTGACTGCAAAGATAATGTCTTCTAAATTGCCACACAATCCCCAAACTTCCCAGCAAGGTGCCCTCAGCTGGTGACCTGGTGGGCATAAAAATGCATGAACGCTAAAACAGCATATAATAGCTATGGAATGCAATGCATTACTCTGGGCAGTGGGTACTACAGTCAGAGCTCTGCATTTCACATACACGCCCTCCATGTATCTCTCAACCTCAAGAAAAAAAAAAAAAAACAACTTAAAAGAGGGAGGTGTAATGATGATTCTGCCAGTGACAGAGATGCCAGATTAGCCTGCCATCCCTCCATCTCTGATCAACGAGTGAATGAAGGAGTAAGGGTTGGCTGTGAAGCAGGCTGCTTTCCCAGGCACAACAGAAGTTGTAAAATGCACACTCGGAAGTGTTGTTGGGAGCGCCACTACAGCGTCACCCTCTACGGACAGCTCTACATTTTCAACCTCGACAATTGAAGCATATCATGAGTTTAAATCACACTGAATTTTCACTGGTCTTTTGGTGCTTTGGACTTGGTTTCAACACCAAAAATCTTTGAGACTTGGGGCAATTTTACAGGTTGTTTAAATCATGTGTATTTGATTAATTTTTAAGTAACTTAACCCATATTAAGAAAGATGAATAAATACCTATAAACTTCAAACAGAATTAACAGCAAGTTACAGGAGATACAGAAGATAAATCAGGTAGCTTAGTGGTTAAAGAGGTTATGTTGTATTTGAAGGACCCATACTACTTATATTATTTTTCTTATGAGAAAACCATCAACTAAACAAAACAAGGCATAACACATTAACTGTCTGCCCAAAAAAAAAAGAACTGAAAATAATAAGTATTCACTCCCTCCGATACTTAGTCCATGGTAGGATGACCTTTGCCAGCAATTGCACCTGTGAGTCTCTTTGGGAAGTCTATCTGCATTGCACATCTTGATACTGGAATTTTTACCTATTTTTCCTGGCAAAAATGCTCAAGCTCCATCAATGTGGATGGGGATCATTTATGAACAGCAATTCACAGTCATTCCACAGAGGCTCAATGGGATTGAGTTCCTGGCTTTCACTCAGCTACTTCAGGATATTAACCTTTTTGATTTTAAGCCACTCCAGAGTGAGTTTTGCTGTACATTTTGGGTCACTGTCTTGTTTCAAAATGAATCATCTTTGGAGTCCTAGTGCTATTGTAGATTGCAGCACATTTTCCACCTTCATGTCATTAAGGCAATGCAAAAACTAAGAATGGTGAAAAATACCATGTACTCCTCTGTGTTCTAGGACTTCAAGGATACCATCGCTATGTCAGTATTCATTATGATATTATCAAATTGTCAAGATGAGACTGATTCAAAATGTAGTTTTCAATAAAGTGCAATTTTAAAGAACACAAGAGTTTGTTCATCTGGAAATTATGCAGTGAACTGGCTGTTAAAGATTACATTTTTAAAATAACCACTAGCCACAACTGTGTCTAACTCTGACCACAACAAACTCGAGTATCACGGCTGCACCAAAGCATCAAAAGCAGGGTTGCTTGTCAGCGGAAAATACAGTCACGATTTTACACTCAGAGATGTCAGGTTAAGGATAACAAATGTAGATACAACTGAACAACGACAGTCGGGAATTTGAGGCAGAACTTAAACCGCAGACCTACTGACACAAAATGTGACATTAGAAAAGCTTTTTGTGCTGTTGAGAGCAAATACTGGATAAGTGAGCACTATAAAATGTACAGTTAACAGTCTTGCTTTACCTAACCTTGCGTCCTTTATTTCAACCTTACCCTCTTCTTAAGATGAGCTGCTGTTCATACTATACAAATTGTGCTGTATGCAGTGTACAGTATACGGTATTTTATCGTTATGCAAACCCATGTTGGAAGTCATCTTATGCAGAGTTTTACAGATGGCATTGGTTGGCATTCTATTAAGTACAAAATAATACAGCACATACAATATATACTGCATTTTATCATTATGCAAATCCATCTTGGAAGTCAGTTTATGCAGAGGAATAATATGTTACATTTGTGTTAATGTTTCCCATAGAGTAGCTTTTAATTTTTCTAAATGTTAATTAGGTGCTGATAATATGTATCTGGGGCTGCAGTCATTTATAAATTAGTTCTATATTTGAATAAGGGAATTGTGCAATGAACTGCTACTGTTAAAATTCACAAACCTCTGTGTTTTGGGGACAATACATGGGCTATTCCAAAGATCTGTGCTTTTAGGACTTTCTTGGAATCCTGATTTAAACACTTACATTAAGTTATTTAGCAGACGCTTTTCTCCAAAGCAACTTACAGTGTTAAGGTTGCAATTAATTAACTCATTTATATAGCTGGGTAAATTTTTTACTGGCGCAATTGAGGGTAAGTACCTTGCTCGAGGATACTGCAGCCAGAGGTGGGGATCAAACCTCCAATCTTTGGATCCAAAGGCAGCAGCTCTAACCACTACACTATCAGCTGTTAATGTTCCCCACAGTGTAGCTTTTAATTTTTCAAAATTTTAATTAGGTGCTGATAATATGTATCTGGGGCTGCAGTCATTTATAAATTACTTCTGACAATCCTCAGGGCTGGCTCCAGCCTGAACAGAGCCTCAATACTGTAGCACGCTGTGCTCTGGGTTTGGATGGGGTGAGGAAGGACGCACGGACCACGTTTATTGGAACACCGGCACACAAGGAAAAAATGCCCTCGCTCCGTGGGCCCCTTCTCCTTGAGGACCTGCACATTAAGCAAGCCCTCCCAGTTTGCTTAGCACCCCTTGGGTATTCCTCCCTTTTCCCCTGCCAAAGACAGTCACTCCCCTTATATTCCCCGTAAGTGACCCCAGTGGTTCAACACTTAATTTAATTTTTCCCACAATACAACTATTTAGAATAAAATTATTTTCCCGCTCAAACTCCTGGTAACACACGTTGTTATAACATCATAGCCAGTGTTCCCCAAGTTTGTAAGCATTACCTCAAATAATCCATCCACAAATCTGCCATGAGTAATCTGAAGCCAGTCTGGGGAAGCGTACGGTGTAAGAGACGGTGCACCTTTGACATGCTGCCAATCATGGTGTGGCATTGTCTCACAAACATATTGATTCCCACAATTTGACCACTTTGGGGCAGACAAAGTGTATTGTTACAGATCGTGGCATGCTATAAGGTGCTGTTTTCTTGGCAGACACCAGGGTAAACATAGACCCATATAAATGTGACAGAGACACACATTCTAGACGTGCTGGATTATAACCGTGCAGATGTTAGTTAACGTCACTATCCGTTGAACAGCCATATTGGACCAAATGGCCTCAGGAAATGGTGACAGTTTCATTTTCCAATTATGTCCTGATTTGACTGGGCCATTTCAAGTTATTACGGCAAGTCTGTGACTTGACGAACTGAATTCGCCACGAGAAGATTGCTGCTCCAAATCCCAGGAGTCAAATTACAAATGATCAAGCAAGAAAATCAGGTTGAACTGCTTAAGATAATACCAGCTATATCAATGTGTTTAAACTGAATTTTAATACTATATGTATGATAGTCTCTTTCAATAAAAAATAACTTCTTAACCAGTAAGGTAAAAAAAACCAGGCCATCTCCAAACAATGAACATTTCAGCAAGGGCCGTCTAATGATTAAAGAACAAATGGTCATACGCCAATTTCTGACACCTTCTCCTTTTACTTCCACAAGTCTTACTACATTCCAGATGATGATG
The DNA here is from genome assembly GCF_900964775.1 of Scleropages formosus. Taxonomy (NCBI): domain Eukaryota; kingdom Metazoa; phylum Chordata; class Actinopteri; order Osteoglossiformes; family Osteoglossidae; genus Scleropages; species Scleropages formosus. Next base: position 13,828,501 of record NC_041822.1, read on the forward strand.
TGGTCCTGAGGATCTTTTGTACCCTGTCTGGCTTCCTCCTACAACAATGTCCGACCATGGGCCCTCCCATTTCAAAACGAAAAACTTTCATCAGCATATAAGCGTCACACACGTTAACTGTTAAAGCCGCAGGATATCGGAAGGGGTGGTTACCTAAACAGCGACACCCCTTGCCCTTGTCTGATAACATGCCCGGCAGCGGCGCTGCGTTCCATGGCCTGCTTGCGTCACAGCTCCTGTGCAAACGGAGAGGAGATAAGCCCTGGCAAGCCGGACTAGCAAGCTCTACATCACGCCAGGTTGCGCATGCATGAACGGAGATGCTTGTTTGCATGTGTCAGCTCTCAGGTTGACAACAGTGGCTGACGGGTCCTCACACAACGCTGCCCGGCATTTCATCAGATGGCTGCACTTCTTCTGCACTCTGCACAAGCAGGGCTCCTGTGCACCTTTCATTTGTTTTAATGTCACTGCTTTTCAGTTCCATCACAATGAGGAAACCCAGCTGACCGCTAACATAAGCAGCTAAATGTCTTCTGGTTCTTAAGGTATTTGCACTGAAATACCCAGCAAATTCTGTCAATGACACACCTGGAGCTACAGGAGTATCTCAGATATACGTGGTATTAGTAAACTAATCTTTCCCATGTAATCTATCCGTATTTCTAAACCAATCTTTATGTAATCATGGATTAGCTGTTACTTTTTTCTCAGCGTCCTTCTGTGGATGCCATATAAATGTAAATGTCAGTCAAGCATTATATCTTTCAGTGGTCACCCTGAAAAGCATGTCTTCCAACATCATAAATAATGCAGAGGGAACAGGCCTACAAGCACACCAACTACTGTTATTATTCTGCTCTTATTGCATCTGATCAGACAACATCCTCCGTCCACATGGGAACCAGAAGTTATACGTTAAATATTAATGTAACCACCCCTAAAACTGGAATACGATAAGTTGCCACACGTTTGCAGATGCATTTCCGCTGTGGTATCACCAGTGATGCCCATTCACAGAAAGAAACATTTCTCTGGTTTGTGCCCGTTAGAGAACAAGGAGCCAACTCCATTCACCGAGTATCCAGGTATTATCCACCTTTCTCAAGTCCATACAGCAGTATTGCAGTAACACGTCGGAGTAACAACAGCCGTGTTCTGCTCAAGTGAGGCCAGCCTAGTGGATCCTGTCTGGTTCCACCTGCCTACAGGGTCACACACCTACTGCACTCGTGAGTACACTTGATGTGTGCATGTGTTGGGCTTTATAATCTCCCGGCCTCCTTCCCCTCTTTGTTATCATTAAAAAAAACTGAATAAAATCCACGTTTCGCTTCCTGTTTCATGAACTGCATGTTAAAGTCTCTAGTTCGGAAAGTTTATAATAATGATACTGTATATATGCACGCACACACGTTGTGTTATGCATATAGAATGACAAAAAAAAATCCCATTATATCCTATTTTTGAAATGGAAAAAAGGAATTTTAAAGGAATATTCATATCCTGCAGGAAAAGCAGGGAGTTGTAGCATCTAAAAGATTTAACAACTGAAAACGAGCTTTTTTGTCCAACCCTTTCCCTCTAAATTGCCAGGGGACTCTTTGAAGTTTTGAAGTGTGACTCACCAATGCCTAATATCCTCCATCAGGTTTAATATGCAAACATCATTACTTCTCTTTAGACCTACTTCCACTGCTCAGAAAGCTCTGCTTGTATTGAAATGCATTTTATCATGTTCCAAGGTAGTCTCTGTTTCCATACAGAGAATAAATGTATTAACATATTTGTAAATGGCCTGAAAAACAAACAAGCAATACAATATATAATGCACATATCGCATAATAATGCACAATATATAGCACTACATTTTATTTGTATTACTTATATTTAGAAACCCATGTTTAATTTACTAGAATTGATTCAATATACTGTAATTGGACGTATTTTTTAAAAAAAAATGCACACATATTGGAAAAATCTATTCGAGTATCATCAAAAAGCACTTGTTAAATGCAGGCTCGAGGCGATCTGAAGCCCATCAGAAATATAAGGTCAGAGGCAGGGGAAACACAGGAGGGGACTCTTCTAGTCTATCACAGGGCAACTACACACAAATGTAGAGTCATCAGTTCACAATTCAGCATACACATCTTTGAGCAAAGAGGAGGAAACCCAAGTACCAAGAAGAAACACATAAATGCAGGGAGAACATGCAAATTCCCGAGCCCAATTGAAACCCACGTTTACTCCCAGAGATACGAGGCGCAACCGCTACCCGCTCTGCCACACTGCTGCCCTGTTTATGAGGCACTCATGCTACCTGTTGTGCCAGAGCACTTTTCTATTGTAAAGATATATAGGATTAGGTTTAGTTAAGATTTAATCGTAGTAATTATGACATGAATGTTTTCAGGGGTTACGTGCTATACTGTTAAAGCACTTGGACTTTCACTTAAAGTTCCCTGTCTTAAATCCCTTAGCTGAAATTGTCACCTCCACACCCGCACCGCAAGCAGCAGAACCTGGCTCCGATGAAGCACCTGGCAGTAATCGGAGCACTTGGCTTTAAAAGACACTCCTCAGCGACTTCTCGGCTGTGGAATCTCATTGAGACAACCGGCCCCCCTGTCCCTATGTCCTGGTCTCCCTTGTGTCTGATCGTTCGCCTCCCCCCCCGACTATGACTACGGCTTTTCGCTCCCACTCTGACCGCCGTTCGACCGACACTTCGCCCATCCCCGACATCGAGAACTTGCCTGATCCCTCAGTTCCAAATAAACGATCCTGCACTTGGGTCCAGCCTTCCCCGTGTCCTCTGTTCCGCGTGACAGAAATATTGGCTGACCCATGACCATTTTAAAAGTAAGCAAAGCCATGTTTGGTGGTGTCCTGACATAATTTGAAATGATTTCATTAGAATAAGGATATTTTTTTATTACACCTTGAAAGACTGTCATTGATATTGAGAATACAGAAGTAATGAGGACCCAGACATCCATTTAAGAAATTTTGTGAAAATGATAACTACATAATATCTGCTTGGTGGCACTATCCACGTTTATGTCCTTTTTCCTCATAATGTGATGCCGCTCTTTCGAAAAATCACTTACCCTGAGCATGTTTGCACTGAGCCAGAGCCTACCGCAGAAGCATTGGCTGCAAGGCTAAGGGGGTTAATACCCAGGATGAGACCCCAGTCCATCGCAGAGCAGTCACACTGACTCAGGCAGTCATGTGTGCCAATGCATCACAGTGAGTTTAAGTAAACACTTACTTAGACACATTACCCACAGCATTCTCCTTTTCAGCTATACCAGAATATAGAGGTGATAAAATAATCTTGACTCCCTGCTCTGTGGAAGCGGGGGAGATGCTACATCAAAAGCAGAAGGATGACATGCAGGCAGCGGTTCGAAGATAGGGATTACCTCCCTCCCATCCCCTAGAGACACAAGCACAGATAATTTTGCACCCTAACGGTGACAGTGATTCTGTATTGTGCAGCACATCCACAGCCTTTGTTAAAATGATTTGAAAATGCCTTTTGGGTCTATGTCAGATAACTGTGAGACACTCCTCATTATCAAAGTCAACCTGCATGAAAACAAATGTATTCAAACCTTCTCGGTTTCAATGGAGACGAAGAAGAACAGAGTTACAAATATGTATAAAACATGCAGAGAAAAACATGTCCCCTTCTACAATGAGTTTCTCAGACTCCTGTTGACATGCCACAGGTCACATGCCATTGGAATCATGTCCAAAGCGACTCAGACTTCTGTAAACAGTAGGAAGTCTGCTTTAAGTACTCATAAACCTAAATTACTGTGTTGGCCGGGGTGCATGTGGGCCTTGACGTCAGACTCGGGACACAAATGCATGAAGACGCAATATTGAAACCAGCTGCAGACAGCCTCCCTTCACCACCCCCCTCAGACTCCCCTCATTGTGGGTCCCAAGGACTACTCCCCTGCAGCCTGGCCTGTTGCTATAGTTTTACAGTGATGAACAGCATCTGTACCAGCAAATAGCCATCCTGGGGACTGAAGCTGTGACCCTTTAAAGCAAACACTTTAATCTAAAAATCTTTTCATACTTTACCAGAGCCAGTTTTAAAACTCACATTCCTTTCTGCTTTTTTGCTCTCCTAGACATGAAAACATCCACAACTAAATCATGACAGCCAAAGACAAAAATGCCCACCTCTCTTCTGAGTGTGGTCATGGGAAAATGTGAAGCCACATCTAATACTGCAGCGTTACAGCTTAGACCTACGTTATTTAAAATAATATTCGCCTTCAAGGTCCGTTAAATGTGTTAAGTTGTAGTTCTGCAACTTTTTTCAAGAGCAGTGGAATTATAAACACGTGGGAAAAACTACAAATGTCTATCACAAGAACAAACCATCGCACTCATTTATTCATCTAGCCGATGCTTTTCTTCAAGGCCCTCTTACTGTGAATTTTCACTGGAGCAACTGAGGGTAAAGTACCAGGTACAGGGCCACTACAGGAACAGGTGGGACTTGAACCAGCCACCTTCAGATCCACACAGCAGCTCTAACCACAACAGTGCCTGCAGCCCCGTACTGAAATGCTGAAAAGGTTGCCAACAGTAACTGTTTCTGGAAACAGTATTACCATCTTCACAAGTTTTCCCCATTATATTTGCAGCCCTCTTGACGGGGTTAAAATCCCACAGAGGAAAAAAAATGTGCCTGCAGCTGCAACACTGTCTTATGATGACCATCATAAACAACTCCGAACTGCATTATTATTTGCTTAGCGGGCACCTTTCCCCAAAGAACTTACCATTTCATCCGTTTATACAGCAGGATATTTACTGAAGCCATTTACGTTAATTCTCTTGCTAGAGGGTGCAAAAAGTCTTTACAGGAGCTGAAACTGCAACCATTTGGTCATAATTCTAATTCCCTAAACGGTGCACCACCTGCCACCCATAACACAAGAATCACAGATCTTATACATCATACATTTCTGGCCCTTCGAGACTGGAGTGACTTCAAAACAATGCCCTTTATCTGACAATGCCATAATAAATTACAAGCACATATTGAAAAAATTTTAAAGAAGGTGTTTCTGACATCAACTCTGGTTTATATATTTTATATTGTTGTGGCAGTGTGGGGGTCCTGTAGCTCTCCCATAATGCAGCACTGCCGAGGTATGTAAATAGTTACTGACTCTTATGTTGTTCTGGTGTTGCAAGAGCTTTGACCAGGTGTGTGTGGTCTGTGAGGGCTGCTTTCTAACCACACTGAGGAGCAATAAAGCTTGCGTTCCCACAGTGCTCGCTGCCGAGCCATCAATCCGTAACCCTCCTGACAGCACGGTCTGGCCAGGTGGTTACAACATCTTAATTTTTTTTAGCAAGTTTCAGTTCATTAAGTTTCTATACCATTGTGGAGGTCAGTCCTGTGTGCTGGGTGATCACGTCTTCTGGTTTGGGGAACTAAAAGTTTCCCATTTCAGGTACAGCAGCAGCACAGTGTAAAAATGTGAAACATCAACTCTTGGAAACCAGAAAAAAAGCCACTCTAGCCACCATCATCTTCATATTTTTAATCTTTGAATATCATTTAAAACCTAAATCAGAGAAGCCAAATGAGATTCCAGTAGGAGAAAGTTGCTGTATTTCACCCATTTCAAGATGAACAGAGTGTTCGTGGCTATCAGCCAAGAGGCTGCAGCTGCAGCTGTACGTCATGGTCAAGGTGGATGAGAGAAGGTTCAGCCATCCTAGCCCTGATGCTGCTTCCTCACACTCAACTATGTTTGTCCTTTCACCATTTGCTTCAACATAATACTATCACATGGCAATCTCTGGTGACAGTGGCACAAAGGTTGTCATTCTGAAGCTGCTGTGCCTATACAGTGTCACATACGGTGTAATGCTGAAAAGCTGATGCACAAACATCTGTGAATAATGTAATGAACTGCAATGGGGCTTATTAATCACTGCTGTAATACAATAATGTCTTAGTGTGACTTTTTTGTTCAAAGGTCTCAAAGCATGTATTGAGACTATATACTGTATCTACTAATAATTTTTAACTGAGATGCTATGTTTGGGTAAGGGGGTGCGGTGGTGCAGCGAGTTTGGCCGGGTCCTGCTCTCTGGTGGGTCTAGGGTTCAAGTCCTGCTTGGGGTGCCTTGCAATGGACTGGCGTCTCGTCCGGGGTGTGTCCTCTCCCCCTTCAGCCCAGCTCAGGATAAGCGGTTTCAGCCAGCATGCATTTGTGTAAGATGTATTAAATTATGTACAGAAGAAATATTTTTATATCTTCCTGAGGATGCAATGGCACTTAAACCTACAATTATGTATTAGTGAAGCCAGATTTTTACCTATGACAGTAACCATCCTCAGTTAAGTGCAGAGGATTCATAAGGTTCATATATGACAGCCACTGGGTGCAGAATGTTGCTGCTAATGAAGTTAGAGTGTTAATGCAGGGAATGCAGAAAAGTAGCCAAGCAGCTAATTCACCTCGAATGAACAGTCAGAGTCAATACTGTATGAAGAGCATCAGAGCAGAAACAGTTTGTGTGAATGTATTTTTCTTCTGTTTTTCTACATGATCATCCTAACGATGAAATAAAACTGCATAACATTTGTTGCTCAGAAAAAAAATTGTCTCTGCAAAAGATTTTGTCTTTAATTAAAACCATTCCTATATGAAGATTCATGTTATAATTAGCAAGGCTTTGTTTTAATAGGTTTGGCTATGTGTGGGTGAATATTTGTTCATGGGCACACAATGAGTAAGAACAGCAAGAAAAGATATCATAGCAGAGCTTGTTGCCAAGATACAGAGGATTTTCTGCCTTCTAGAGTGCAAAAACAACCAATCAGAACATGATTCGGTTCAGCATAAGGATCACAAAGTTCTGGAACCCCTTGCTCTAAGTAAGGAAATCTTTCCTTTTCAGCTTGTCTGTAGTCTTGAGGTTTTGTATTTGACATCTGAGTCAACCAACTGAAGGTTAGGTGCCAACGAACTGCTTGTTACTATGGTTAATTTGCTGTTTTCTAAAAGACAAAAATCCTAAGTAAGGATAGTACCATCGTTCCACAGCATACAACACATCAGTGAACATTTGAGCTCAACTTAGGGTGTGCATAGTTTGTACGTTTCTTTGTGAGGTGGAGGGTGGCACAGTGGCACAGCAAGTAGTGCTGCTGTCTCACAGTGCCTGGGTGGTGCAAAAGGATGTGGGTTTGATCCCTGCTCAGTCTGTGTGGAGTTTGTATGTTCTCCCCATCTCTGCATGGGTTTCCTCCTCCAGTCCAAAGACATGCTGTTCAGGTTTCCCCATAGTGTGTGTGTGAGAGAGAGAGAGAGAGAGAGAGAGAGAGAGAGAGAGAGAGAGAGAGAGAGAGAGAGAGAGAGAGAGAGAGAGTGTTCCACTGATGTATGGACGAGTGACCCATTATAAGTAGTGTATCTAGCAGTGTAAGTCACTGCGGTGAATAAGGTGTGTGGGCTAGTATCACTACATAGTATCCATTGTAAGTTGCTTTGAAGAAAAGCATCTGCTAGGGTGAATAAATGGAAATGTAGGTGGCACTCCTCAGAAATGTTCAGAAGAAGGAACTAGCTAACCACTTCTGTTCCTCCGTTATGTGGAGAAACCACACAAGTGGTTGCTATGACTTGAACTCATCCTGATGGCACTTTCTCCCATCCATCATCAGCTTGTTGAAATTCAATAATTAAGCAGTGAAAAGTCAATAGGAATGTTACTAGATCATGACAGAATACCTCACTGATCACCAAATACATGCAATGTAGGGAAATCAAAGAGGTAACAGCTTCCAGACAGAGAGCATTCTTCCCATGGGCTTACACAGTCTGGAAACCACTTGATAAGAAGAATAATTCAACAGATGCCAAATACACCTTGCTAAACCTATAAACCCAGTACAGTCTTGTCATGCTCATGTCATTTCCTCAATCCAATGTTTTTATTAGCAAGAGTGGTCTCACTGCTGTAAGCGATCTTCACTATACAGCATTCCACACACTGCCAATCACACAGCACAGCTCCCTTCAGTAAGAGAATACTGCAAGCACAGCCAAATGACTTTCTAAAAATAGAGCAGCCAAGTGGGCTGGATATTCTGTGTGGCTTGTGTTGGCTCTCCGAGGAAATGGGAGAAAAAGCACATGCCTCTAATGGCTTTCTCCACCACATTATTTATATACATGAACCTTTAAAGTGCTTTAAAGGGGCTAAAAAGTGCTTTCAAGAAATCACCATTCAACGACATTGCTCAGACATGCATGATGCACTACATGAACTAGCCCTGCATCTGCATATGTAAAATGTACATACAAACTGTAATACAGATATATTGCATTTACTTTTAAATCCAAATGGTACTGGATTAGCAGGAACTGGACGAGAAGAAAACACGGTACAGATGCCCCGTGGGGAGTTTCCACACTCTTCTTTTGTCCGTGTAGGTTTCTTCTGGGCACTACGGTTGCTTCCCACGCTCCAAAGAAATGTCCAGACTGGCATTTCTTAATTGCCTCTGGGTGTACAAGTGTGTGCCCTGTGATGGTCTGGCTCCTATCCAGGGTGTGGTTCTCCTACAAAACTGCAAGTCTCTCAGAAATAGCTCTGGCTCACCATGAAATACAAGGATAAACAGTGATGGTTCCCATATTTTTACACACTGATTATGCAGCAATTTAAGACATAATGTAGCTTAATCAACAAGATAGATAGATAGATAGATAGATTTTTTCTGGAATCAGATTACCAAAGTCCACAAAGAGTGTGAGGCCTAAATCTAATGTTTCCCCAAGTACCCTTTGGAGACAGCTGGTTTCAATGGCAAAATGTTACAAATGCTGCTCCAGTTGCCACTGTATGAACCGCTTCATGAAGTGTTCACAGAATAGAACTCTATAACAAGCAAGCTGCTCATCAGTGAATGATCAGATCTCATCAGAGAAAATTGCTATGAGCTATTATCAATCAGCCACTGATGCTAAATAAGCTAGAATGTAACAAGTAACAGCCTCAGAATGTATTGTGTCTGCAGGGATATGGTACGTTTAACCATCAATGGTCTCAATTACAATTCTATGTTTTCTACTCCAATATTGTTAATTACATAAACTTTCTCGCACACACAACAGTTTCCTTGCACGCAAAGAGACACAAGGCAAATACTTATGAGATCTGTCTTCATTTACAGACATAAGGAGAGCCCTTGACTGTCAGACCCCTAAGGTGTCCACTGTGAGGTGCTCAATGACTTAATTGCCAATTAATTATGTGCTTAATGGGTCCTCTTCCAGAAAACGGTGGGCTACTCTTTCCAGGGGGGAACAACTAGCTGTAGTGGAGGTGTTTACGTATCTTGGAGTTTTATACACAAGTGATGGAGAAGGGAAAAGGATCAATGAAAGACTGACTGGTGGGCATCAACATTTATTTGGCACTCTTCCGATCCGTGGTAGCGAAGCAGGAACTGAGCCTTTGGACAAAGCTCTTGGTTTACCTATGGCCATAGCTTTGAATGTTGACTAAAACAACACGATTGTATATAAAAGGCTGAAAATGCATGCATTTGCAGAGTTCATGGGCTCACTGTCCATGGCAGGGTGAGTAGCTCAGTGAACCAGAAGATGAACGGTGTAAAGCCACTGCTTCTCTGCATTGTGAGGACTAAGTTCAGGTGGTTCAGGCATGTCATTAGAATGCCCCCAGTTGGATCCCACTGGATATATACCAGACACTTCCTACTGGGGTGTAACCCCGGGGAAGACCAAGAACATGCTGGATGAATTATATCTCTTGACTAGCCTGGAGAACACCTGAGAATCCTACAAGGCCTAGAAACTAATTGGGGTAAAGAAGGTCTGAGGCAGCCTCTTTCTTCTTTCAGACCACTTCAAAATTTACTGTTGTTTCCAGGACAAATAAATACCAGTTTTTAACTTATCTGCATGAACAAGTCATTTGTGATGTTCATTGTTCATGTATGCATTACAGTAGCACATGGCTGTAAACACAGCTCTCTATACAGACCAGGTAGCAGCAGACTTGAATCTTGCAGTGAAAAAATGAAGCTCTACGTGCCTTAGAAAAAGAAATGTTAAACAGTGCTGTAACTCTATTTTTACAATTTAAACAATATACTAGGGACAATGAATCATCCTTTCCCCCACTCTCAGTATGAAGGAAATAAGCGTTCAAGCTAAGGAGGAGTCCTCCTTCATTACCTGAAAAACCAGTCGGTTATTGACGAAAAAAGTATGTTAAAAACAGACTTGCATGCTCACACCATAGAAATCCTTAAGCCAAAAATGATGACAAAGTCATTTACAAAGGTACGGACACCTGAGTGCCCCAGGGTGACTGCTGTAATTGCAGGAGACTGTTCAAACTGTGCTCATCAGTAGTCTGTGATGTGCATCTTATGGTCTCCATGGTTCAAGCAGAGGAGCTTGGATTAAGGCCCAATCAATTGAGTGAAGGGATACAACTCATTTTCCTTTGCTCAATATCCAATACATCACCTAGAGCATAACGGCAGTCAGAAGACAATTCATCCAGCGCATGCCCACTGAGCCGTTAATTGGCTCACTTATGAAACGGAAGTAAGACTTTTTTGTACTCCATGTACTACATCTTTCTGTCACTTCTTCTCCTTCCCTCATTCTAAATCTCATGGTACCTGTCCTCCCGAAAGCACAAATTTAATATAACACTTTTCACATTGCAAACTGACTTGGACAAAGCCGTGGTCTGAAAATGAGTAATAATCATAAAAATAATAACAATTCGCATTTGCTGAGTGCAGCATCCCAATAGAGGCCCTACAGCACAAACCCTTAGAATTGAAACAAGAACTTTACTGGCTTTCTCAGTCAGACTCTTGAACCCAGAGGACTGATATTCTTGCCTCATACGTCCTGTTACAGCAGTTATGGTGACTTGGGTTTGATCCTAGTAAAATAGGGTGATGTAACTGCAGCCAATGAATCTCTATAATGCTGTAACATTAGGGACTGGCAACACGATGCTCCTTCAGTTTTTTTTCTAAGTATTTGCTAAGCAAACACCGCTTTGGTACACAGTGTTTTGAGATGACAGCCTCAGAAGTTGGTAAAGTGGGCCCCGTCTGTCAGGAAATTAGAAATCGGCCTGTCAGCCTGAACGATAAAGAAAGATAGAAAGGAAAGAAGAAGCAAGAAAGGAAGGGGGGAGAGATAATGGAGGTCCCTTGTGATCCCAGTCTGCACCTCTATGTCAGAGACGTCACCAGATGTGACGCACAAACCCAAGTCCCTGATGCCTTCTGCCGTAAAAGCGTGTCTGCATGCATTAGAACCACCCTCCGTTGCATCATTGCATCAACCCAGAAATTTTAAATAGGCCAGGGTACGTGTGTAGGGAGTAATATAATTAAGAAAGATCAGTGAGGAATATTCATTACGGAGCACCTGTGTGTCGGTCAAGTCCAAGGCAAGGATGTGATGTACAGTCACAGACAGTTTGACAGGCACAGAGGGCTAGTAACTGATAACCTTTCTGCTGATTTAGAGCAGGCATCTGAAGTAAAGGAGGCCCCCTTGTGGTGTTAGTGTCTATAAAACCTGAGAAGTACACATCCGCAACAAAGAGAGCCCTGACCCTGACCTTGAAGAGCCATATTCCACACACTGGGAGGCAATGTTGCTCCGGTATGGGCCGCTCCTCTACGTGACTGTCCAACCCTAGTCTTGGCGCCTCCAAATCCAGGAGATGCCATCCAGCAGATCTGATTCTTTATACCTGGATACCATATCATTTCAGGGTAAGAGATCACACAACGGAGCTCATTTCTAGTTCTGGAGCTCCAGTCCTGTCCTATCGAGATGCAGTTTAACTAAAAAAATTCCAGCAAAACTCCTCAGCAGCAAGCAGTAAACAATAATTCCTGTGTCTCATTGCAAATCGAGCAGGACACCAAAAGACCTTGTTTGAACAAAATTTCTTGTCTGTTTTTGTGTACTAATCACAGAAGAATTTAGAAGTAGACTTCCTTAACACAAGGGGAAGCAGTGGGGCAGTGGGTTTGACCGGGTCCTGCTCTCTGGTGGGTCTAGGGTTCGAGTCCCGCTTGGGGTACCCTGCAATGGACTGGTGTCCCATCTTGGGCGTGTCCCACCCCTGTGTTGCTGAGTTAGGCTCCGGTTTGCCACAAGCGGTTTCAAACTGTGTGTGAGAGACTTCCTTAACACGTTGCCATTAAAAACCATTTTCAACCCAAAATAAGACTACACACATAGTGCCCCATCAGCAGATATAAGAAGGTGAGACTTTGATTTTTAAGTTTGTACTACTACAACATCCTTGAGCACCAAGGTGAGAAAGATTTATAATTCTGCAATCCACCTAGCTCTAGCATTTCTTGGGAAGCAATGTCATGGTTATTTTGCTCATGGGATGCAAGTTTTATAAGTAAATGTCACAGTCCACTAAAGCCCACAAAACCTGCCATAATGTGAGAAGTATCAGGGTGTTTCTGAGAGCCACTTCAGTGCATGAAACATACTGGTGTGACACCCATGTTTATAATGTGAATTATCACTAATTTATTACAAATCTGCAGTATTCACAAAAAAAAAAATTGAAATTTTACTTGCTGCTTTAACACTTGTCATTTTTCAGTTAGATGGTATATATTTACTATTTTTTCCTTCAAGTCTATAATTTTTTCATGACTTTTAAAAAATCCAAAAACGCTATTATTTAGAGCAATTTCAAGTTGCCTTGAATCACTATTGATGCTTTCAAATGAAGAAAAACATACTTCCATTTTGAAACAACTTGAAATATCAGCGATTTATAAATAAAAAATCGTGTAGGCTTGAAAAACCGGTGAACTGTGGGGAACAGATGCTGACTTAAAAATATAGATGTAAAATAAACATGAGGTATTTAGCACTGTCCTGTAGATACTCATGTACCTGGCGTGCTCTTTGTAGAGTAGCACGTTTGTCTCCTCATACGAGATGTTTTTTTGGATACACTCAAGCACAGTGTTACAACATGACGTTTTGACAAATTGCCATGGTAACCACAGGCAAGACTTATAAAGGGTAAAGCACAGCCTTCCTTATTGGCTATGCCTAACATACATCCTTACCACCCCCAAAACGAATTAATTTGCGGCATGTCAACCTTTCTGGCTCTTACTGCAGGCAGTGGCATTTTCCTCGCCTTGTGAAACTAACATATTTCAGCTTGACATAATCCACAATGATTTGTGTTGCTGCCAAAAAAATGACAATTTTTACCTGTACCAAACAAAGGTTCATGGACTAAAGTGGCAAAGTTTTACTGTTGCATTTATCCTTAATATGGTAAAATCCTCTGTGTGCTGACACTCCAGTACATACTATGCGTAATAGACCACTAGAACCCGTGATGACTGCCTTTGTGGACAGTGACAGGGGAACTTCAGTGGGTTTACCAAGCCAAAGGGTACAGTGAAGTGACAAGATGAAAACAACAGCCCACTAACAGCCAGCGCTGTACGATTTCCTGCTCACTTGGAGCTCAAGGAGTTTGTAATTCTCTGATTGCTAAGGTCCTTGTTTTCACACTGTTGCATGGTAAACCAGTACCACGGTTATGTCTGTTCAGGTGTGCAAGTATTTCTGCGCAGATATCACCCACTTCAGTGATTTGAAAAAGCCAAATGAGCTTAAGCAGGATGAGACGACAGCCACGGTGCAGCACATACACCATGTATCCATTTTCCAAATGCCTTGTATACAATTTTTGGTTACATAATCTGTCTTTTCACTGCACTGTAGTCTTAGACAATGATTCCTACAAAACAACGCACTACATGCACACACACATTGGCTGAAGCCACTTGTCCCGAGCAGGGTGACGGCAAGCCGGTGCCTAACGTGGCAACACAGGGCGCAAGGCTGGAAGGGGAGGGGACACACCCATGACGGGACACCAGTCCATCACAAGGCACCCCAAGCGGGACTTGAACCTCAGACCCACCAGAGATCAGGACCTGGCCAAACCTGCTGCACCACCTCACCTCCACACTACATGTAATTCAAAATCAAAACATATATAGACACACATATATTATATATATTTTTTGTCTAAGCAGGTACATTCCTAGTCTGCATGTGCCATACCAAGCCCAGATAAATAAAAGGCTTTTAATTGTATTTGCTTTGTTCTTACAGCAGTTACGTTGCAGTGACTGCAGGCAATTTGCAATGCAGGGTTATCTGTGATCCCAAAGCTCTTATTTAGCTCCTTTTGTGCCAACCAGTCAAGGAGACGCCAGGCCAGGAAAGCTTTTGCGCTGATAAAGCACACTACTTCCGGGGGGAGTAGCCTTCATTATCTGAGCAAAATGTATATTTAAGTTTTCCACCGGGCTGTTTTCCATGTCTCATACTGTGTGCAATTTTAATATTGTTTTGTTTGAATAAGAAAAGCCTCATACAATTAAGGGTTGTTTGCTTTACAAGACTCACAACTAAAAGTTTAATAAACATATAATGAACCAGGCACACATGGAGCTTAGTTCAATCTGAAAATTATGCAGACTTTTGAGGAAAAAAACATTATAAAGCAGCCATGTAATAAAATTGAAAAGCTATGAATTCAATTTGTTGAAATGATTTGGAGAAGCACTATACCGTCTCCTGCTAAATTGGAAATCTCATCACTGGAAAACATGGGTTTCTCCGGTGGTGGAGTTTTTCATTTTCATGTGAAGTCATTGAAAACTGACTTATTTTAAAATATTTTATACACAAAGTTACACAATACAATACCTTTTATGAAGATCCTTCTAAATTTTTTCACCAATCAAAGAACTGAAAATGACAGCTTAACAGTCAGGCTTTAGTCCAAAAAAATGTATTTTCTATAGAAACTCTAAATTGTCATCACAAAGCAAGGGACTGTCAAACAATTACTGTAGCCAGGTTAGGTCCAGAAAACACACTGTACATGGAAATTTAAAACACATGTTGGGAACAATTTGTTTAAAGGGCTCTTCATAATATATATATATTATATATATATATATCAATCATGTAACGCTGATAAAGGTATGATGGTGACTTTCTTACAGAATATTAACTGTCAGCAGGTGTTGACAAATGCAGCCATGAATTTTTGCACATAATGCAGAACCTTTAAAAGGTGTTATAAACTGCAATGCGTGTAAAGGTAATTTTTAAAGCATTACCTTTGATCAAGCAAATTTTGCTTTGAGTTTCTAACTCAAATTTAAATTAGCTTCATCGCATCATGATAAGATAGGTGAAAATGGCCCTAAAGGTAATTATCCAATGAAGTTGCCTGATAAATCATTCATTTTTGGTTTCATAATTTGTGCTCATCTCATTAAAGTTACATGATTCCATGGGAGTAACATATTACAGACATTACATAGTATATAATTTAAAGGAATATTCTATATTATATCCTTAAGTTTTCTATACACAGGTTATATAGGTATACATGCTTCATAGCTTAAATCAACCTATGTACTGCATATAATACTGTAGCGAGCGCAGCTTTGGGCTCTGATGGGATGAAGAACGATGCACAGACACTGTTTATTACAAACATTTAATGGAACACTGGCAGACAGTGAGAGGTATCAGCAACGACACAAGGAAATAATGCTCTCGGTCTTAGGACTCCCTCTTCCTTAAAGCCTGGCACCTCAAGGATAGCTTTACACACTCCCCAACAGAAACTCACACCTTTACAGTCCTTGACATCCCCTTCTGTAGTTGCACAACTATTTTACCTTTCCATTAATTCCCATTATTCACAACTATTTACAATAAACATTTTTTCCCTAGCAGTCCCCAACAGTCAAGAGATATGCCAAAAACTAGGACTTATTTGGAATCCTAAAAAGTACTGATGTGTCCACAAGGATGAATTAGAATTGTTAAATTAATAGTATTTTTGATAACAACATGCAGGCATTAAAGAATATATTAAAGAAGCACGACAAGAAAAACAGACTCCTTTGATCGTGAATGCCTTTAAGCCATAGATATCATGGACAAGTAGGAAAACAGCTGAATCTTGGATCAAGCCAATTTGAAACTCTCATTTGAAGCACAAAAGATTGAGCAGGAGGTGTCCGTCAAACTTTGGACACGTCATTTGATTCTGAAAAAGATGATAATGTTTTCAAATGTTAGAGGAAAAAGAAGATGATGGCCAGCAATCAGATGGACAGACTAAATCACATCTACAAAAAATACATCAATTGTAAGCCTAAGGAAACAAGTAGAGGAAGGAATTGTCTGGATGTACTGTACTGTATCAGTGTGGTTCCCAAGAGTTGGCAGATACACAAAGTCACTTAAGAGCAACAACTTACTAGCTCAAAAAGCTATGCAGCCACTTTTATTCACTAAACATGTATCCATGCACACACATACACACACATGGATACAGTGCACTCTTTACAATGCACAGCTGGGTGCTGTACTGAGCTATTTACTACCAGCATGGAGTATATTTCACATGGGTACCACAGCAGTTTTCTCCTTAATGACTTGAAGATGTAACCATCTGGTGACAAATAGAGAAAAATCCTGATTCGAAACTGTTTGCACCACCCGGTGACCCTTGCTACTGTACAACTGACTGAAGTCATCACTGGTAATTGAAGCCACTTCAAATCTGAAACAAGGGAATTAAACCAGTCTCCACAACCAGCATCCCCCCCAAAGTTTTGAATTAAAAGCCACAATTGATTCAGGTGTTTAAACTTAGATGTTGGCAGGGCCAGGGAGACCTTCTTTCTTGTCTAACTGATTGATAGCATCCCTGGGGTGAGGGACAAAACCCTGTTATTAAATAGAAGGTTGAGGGAGAAGCTATTAGCACACTGTTCAGCTGTGTGGCAGCAACAGCCTCTGGACTTCTACAGTTTCTAGGAAAACAATCTCTAGGGACAAAACTGTGACCTGTATAGCAGCTCTCTCAGGAACATACAGTATTGTTCAAAAGTCTTAGACCAGAAAAATTATGCTTAAAGATATTTATTTGGGCAGTAAGTGTTTAATTGCTCGTGAAAACTCAATGTATCATGTAAAAAGAGGTTCTTGTGTTCTTAAAACAAGTCAATATTTGCTTTGGCACATTGCTGTATAATTCTTTTTAAAGCAAAAAATCCTTACAACCTTCTTGCAGGATTTGCCATAGCTCTTTATTCGACCTTTTCTGCTTTTTGCTCTTTTCTCTGTCCAAGTGATTTTCAAGACATTTTCAAACAGTCAAAATATTTAGTGCTAAGTGACTCTTCCAGATGTGTTGATGGTGTAATTCATCAAATACATAGAACGGTAGGGGTGTCTCGATAAGAGGTTTGAGAACCAAACCTGTGATATTCAAACCATCTCACAAGATTTTAATACATTTTTGGAAAACACAAGAAACTCTTGTTACTTTTTATTGTATCGATATTTATATTTCTCTACTCTGTGAAATATTGTTTTCATGAGCAAATGAACACATACTACTGAGATAAATGGCTTTAAACATAATTTTCTTTGGTGGCTTAAGACTTCTGCCAAATACCATACAGATTTTAAAAGGAATGGCTTCTCAACTTGTGGTCTTTTGAGAATTGAATTTTTACTCTTTTCTTAAAGATGCACCTTTAGTTTCAGACTGAAAAATGAAATTGCAGCAGAATAGCTTTTTCTTGATTTCACACTCGGATAAAAGTGGTATAATCCTAGAAGGTGAGTGAATTACGTCGGTCTTCCTAAGGGTCAATGGAGATAAACACATACAGTACACGTTCACAACAGCAAGCAGAGGCAAGTAAATCAAAACATAGAGATGGAGGAAGAAGGCAAATTCAAAACTGCCTTTGGACCTTCATCATCCAAAGGTAAAGAAAGTCTAAGATCTTCCTTCCCCACTTTGCTCTTATGGTGTATAAAAAGTCCAAAACCAAAATAGCAACTAGCAATTCAGCTAAACTACCAAAGCAGACAATGTGTTCCATTAAAGTAGTGTATCTAGCAGTGTAAGTCACCTTGGTGAATAAGGTGTGTGGGCTGATAACACTACATGGACCTCATTGGAAGTCACTTTGGAGAAAAACAGCGGCAAAATAAATAAATGTCAATGTAAGGTGAAAAGTGAAAGACGAATTTGTGAGTAGGACTTGAACACGGAGGTGTGACGAAATACTGGACTGGAACCCTGGACCTGGACAGGAGCACAAAAAGCAGGGGTAGACAGGACAGGCACTCGGGACTGGAACATAAACAGCTATGGAACAAAACTTGGGAAACAGGTAACTAACGATCGCCAAGAGAGCACGATTAAACGCTGATTAAGAATCTGCAATCTATCCTCGGTTGTTTGCTCCTTTTATACCTCCCCAACCACCAGACTATAAACAGGTGCATGGGTCTGGGCTGGTGGTTCTGAGTGGCGCCTCCTTTGGCCCATAGGGGTATTGTCCCTGTGGGTTGTGACACCAGGACTCTGTCAAACCGCAATCCAAAAAGAATTCTTTTCTTTCACACCGGGTGGAGAAATGTGGAATGTGATTCTGATTATTGGCACCTTTTTGATCTGTTACAGAAAAGCTTTGTGAGACAGAAGTCTGGTTAGGGGGATATAAAATTTTTCATTTTTCCTTAAAGCCTGCCTTCGTGCTTCCTCTTAAATATTGCTCTTGTGTACGATTATGCTAGAAAAAAGGAAGAAAAGGTCAGTGAAGAGTTGCAGATGATAGCTATTTTCAGACTGCATTAAAATTGCCTTGTAGTTGGATACATCAGCCAAAACCATCTAAGGAAATCTGCTTCACAACAAAGCAGAGCTATAAAATCTTGCTAAAACTACAGAGGGTTAACTTGCCTTGGCACTTCCTGTAAATCTCTGTGTCAAAAGCAGGGCATACAATGACTGACAGACCCTTTCACAAACCACAAGATCATATTTTTGTCCTCTGGACCATATTCCAATCCTCCACTGCTCAAATGTCAGCTGGCTATGTTCCTTCCATCACTGTTCTGCGGTCAAGCAGCACAATCAAGTCTAAGGGTACCAGGCTGCCTCAAATCTACAATTCATGATTACTTAAATATACGTCACTTCAGATAGAAGACTAGCTAAGCAACAAAACAATAATATTTATTTAAATTCCATGGCTGACGTGCAAGTTTTCACGTAACACCTTACATGCATGGATTTTACAAAAGATGAAACATCTGATGGGTAAAACAACAGATCTGCTACCGGTTGTGAAACCAGCACTAGTCTCTGTCTTAAAGACCTTCCCCAAATCTCCCAAGTCATAAAAAGTTCAGTTCTACATCTGAACACAATGCTACAGTCCATCCAATTCTCTACCAGAATATCCAACTACAGTCAATTTGTGCTTTCCTCTTGTCTTTGTCACTGTCCTTATGAAAAACAAGCATGTTCAGTATACTTTTGTGCTGTACAGCCTTTCCCAAACATAGACCATGGTAAAGCATCCTGAAAACAATGTAACATTTCTCTTTCCTTCACCAAATAGAAAGATGATGCTACGATACATATCAAGATCACTTTAAATAAAAATAGTGTAACGGTGATCAGCTATGTCACAGATTAACCCGGTGTTCCACGGTGTTCACTTCTTAGACGTGTATTTTTCATATTATTTCAGTGTATACTAAAAATCGAAACTGTTATGTAGAGTCATATTTTTGGTTGCAATCACATTATTATACAGTGACAAAATTCCTACGGGACACAAACTGCACACACACAGAGGATGCAACTAATCAGAGGGAAAATATGATAGACGGACTCTGTGTAGGCTGGAAGAAACCTACTATAATTAGTACACTGCAATAATTTCATCAAACTTTATTAAACTTTGCTGCAAAGTCTATGTTTGGAACAAAGAATGAAACTACAGCATGTCTAGTTAAATGAGGATACATTGGCCTGTAGACAGAAATGATTCCCTGGTCCCCCATATCACTTTCCTGCTATATAGCATACCCTGAGGGAATATGAAAAGACATGTCCACAAGTGCCAAAGGAGGAAGAGCAGGTAAAACAGCAGAACTCCTCAGTGGGTCACTTACAGATGAGCGGCTCTGTCATGCTGTTGTTGCTTCACTGGTTGCCAGATTTGACCGCAAGTCTAACAACAAAGAAGAGCAAGCGCTTTCCTTTTCAAAACGCTTTCATACCAAAAGCTTGCTTTTCTGGAACTGTATCAGTCCTCCCTTCTGCTCTGTTTAATTAATTTAGCCAACATGAGAAGAAATTAATACATTTTTCCCCCCATTTTTCTTACACTCCCCTCAATCATTGACATTAGGTATCCATTAATTTTTATTTTCATATTGTCTATCCGTTCAATTTAATCACTTAAATTGCTGCAATGCTGGGTTTAATTTCACTCCAGATACCTAATTTTTTAAAAACCAAATGAAATTAAATTAAACGAATTTCAGATGCAAATAGCCACGAAGCAGTAATTTAACATAGCAGAGGGGAGAAAAGCAGCAGCCTACCACTTTACCTCCCACACCCAGACATTACTGTGGAACTGTGGGCCACTAAGCTTAGGAAAGCCAGACCACAGGGATGCATTCAATCTGTAATCACTTCTCTGGCTTTCTATGTCATCGCAGGGGACGAGCTCAGGATGTCACCGTGGGATTCAAAACGGGTGCTGTGCAATTCAGAGAATACACCTCTCAAAGAGACTTTTGTTCCGCACACGAACCCTTGCCGTAAGGCAAACACGCCGGACAGGTTTGAATGGGCTGAATTGTGCTGGTTCTGGCATTAGAACACTGTACACTGTTACAGGGAAGAAAACGACAAAATGATCTATCAATAGTGCTCACAAGTTGTTAACCTGTATTGATCTGGTGACAGAAAAATATTAATCTAAAAAATTGTACCGCTGCACAGCTCATTTGCTGCCCCTAAAGTTCTATTTATTAGCTATGCTCTTAATGTGAAAAATCTTCAGGTATTTTAATAGCGATGGAGCCCAATGGAGTGTTCCTAAAGTAGATTTTGGACAGAAGGTTGGGACAGAGGTGTACTCTACAGGAAAATTAAAAAGGCATTGGCAACAACAAACTTGACACACATACAGTACAGTATAGTATATTTGCACATTTACTTTTAATTATGTGGCATTTCTCCCAGAAACAGAAAGCTGACAAAATCATGTCTGCTACAGATTACTGTGGCTATTCTTTACAACGCTTTATTAAGATGTTATTCACATCTGAGTTATTTAGTCTAATTGAGAGTTGGCACCCAGTATACACTGGATGTGCAGGTCTGCTAAGCAACCCACAGATTTATGGTAATAATATGCATAGTGTACACTAAAGGGCGAATAACATCTCTGAGGTTCAAAAAAAGAATTAGGGTTTGAATGCAGCTGTCCGCCAGGGAGGAAACAAAGAGCGTTCAAAGTTGACACAGCGCTGCCCAACTAATCAGCATTTAAACCGGCAGCTTTTTTGTGTCCCTTTTAACGAAGCGCTCATTGCACTTAAATGACCAGCAAAGAGAGCATATCCATTTCCCATGTGGGAGACCCCCACAGCTACCCCGTACCCTTCCCTTCTTGCTTTCTCTGCACAGTGGACAGTGGGAAGGATGATGCAAACTCTGTGTTCGGAGCCAGGTGGGAGGAAAATCGCGTGCTCTCCTGCGACTACAACATTAGTCAATTTGACAAAGCCTTGTCTATGGCATTAGGGCGAAATCTTTCTCCGCTGCCCGCTCTGTTTGTGCCCCCACCTCACCATGTTTGTCCAGCTCCCACTTATGCGGGTCACATGGTCATTTTCCTGTGAGTTCTGCCATCAAACAACTCGGCGATGCAAATCTGCGACAGAGGGACGTCTGTTTGTTTAGCGAGGTTTATGCATTATGAAGCCAAACATTTGCAGAGGCTCGTCTTCTCTGCCGTCTTCTTTGACATGCGCAATTTTTAAAACCAGACTGGACTTAACTGAGTACATGTAGATCTAGAACGTGGGATCACCATACAGCACTTAAACTACTAGACTTTTTTTTTTGTAAGAAAGGTATAGCTGAGTAAAGAATGCTACATTACACAGCCCATGGAAAAATCATGGGAACACAATATCACATCTCACTTACAAAGGAATGAAGTTATATGGCTTTAAAATTTTATTGCACCTACATTATTGTATATTTTCTGCATTAGCTGGCCGGAGGACAAACTATTCTTCCTGCAATCTGTAAACACACTGTTTTATGGAAAAAATTTATATTGCTTAATGAAAATATATTTAATAATATTAATTCTGCAATTAGAATGTAATGTCATATATGTAATTAGATCAGAATAAAAGTCAATGCTCTTAACACTCAAGCACTTTATGTAAGATGGTGTTGTGGAGGAGTGATTCTTTCTTAAAGAGCTCACCAAGTACTGTCCCAACACCCTTATTCCAGCTGTTAGGACAATACTTGAAAAAAGAACTTGACAATGCAGAAACAACTGGCACAAAATGAGCGCACAGAAGCACTACGTGGTGATAATAACAGTGATGATGGTGAGAACCACAATAGCCATCAGCGAGACAAATTACTGGCTGCCTTCCTGGTTCTAATTTAAAAGCAGTCCGTACTCTGAAATTTGGGTCAATTTACCAAACTTTAATTATTAATATTAATATTAACGAAGCCAACGTTAAAAGCTAGAGAAGTCCAAAAGTGCTCCATCTGGAGCGCTTCCAAGAGCCGTTCCTTTTGAAGCAGGATGCCAGTTCAGGTAGCTCTCCAAGTGGGGGATTAAAAATCAATCCAAGGCTTGTGCACAAACTGTGAAATGAAAAGACAGGAAAGCTGTGGGATGACAGTGCAACATTTTGACGTGTATGACATAATTCTAGCAGATCTCTCAGGAAGGAGACTTTAAAACTAACTGCACACCGTGCTGAAACACAGCAGGGAGGCGAGAACGAAATGAGAATTACACTGAAGTCCTTATCACGCTGCAGCAGGTAGGAGGGTGGACTGGAGGAGAAAAGGCTGGGATTTATTCAAGGACACTATTCACATGTAGCAGAGCCCGCAGAACAGGAATAGCATTAAAAAAGCAGCACTGCAGTTATCTCAGTGCTACTTCACACTTCTCTCTGCCGACTCAAGATGGCACACAACCTTATATAATGTAAAAGTGTTGCGTATTATTATTACTCTGATTATTATTACTATTGTTATTGCTTCTTTATTCTCTTTGTGCCATTATCAAAACTAACTTATGAGGACTTTGATATTTGCTGAGCACTAAAACTGAAGGAATGTAATGAAGTGTAATATTGAAAGTTTTCATTAATACACTTTTTCCATGTATTCTCTTTTAGCTGAACTGAGAGATGTATATTCATTTTCCATGTACTGAGATAACACACATACGGTAGCATAAATGAAAGCGATGACCATCTCCATGCTTCCTGCCAACATTAGTCTTCCACGATGTGGCTATAGATGGCCAAGGAGTCAGACACTGAAAGCGATCAGCATTTTGATTCTTTACTCCTAATTATCAGTGCTCTATGCCAGTTGCGCCATGCTTGCCAAGCACGGTGCACTTAAGTGATTTCTTCAATGGTTGGCATCACCATTTTGAAGTGCCAGATTCCACAAACACACACCATTAAATGCAAGCGTTCAAAATGAGACCTGGAATACATGGAGTCGAAATTATCCTCTGTCCCTCTTGTTAGACACACAGTGAAATCGACACATTTTTTTCCCATACAGGTAAGGAGACTAATGAGGAAGATAAATGGCAGTGGTAACTATGGTGACAGTGAGGGAGAAAAAGTGCATTGTTGAGGCCTGGGATACCTTGGCAGGAGAGATGAAGTAATCCCCCAGTTTAAGTATTGGCAGCATTTGCCTTCATGTGGGAGTGAACCTGCACACTGGCTGGAGTGCCAACACCCACGGCGGCACGAAAGAGTGGAAGCGCAGCCCCAAGGTGGGACTTCACGCAGCCTCCAGTTCCATGCACGCTAACATACAAAGCTCAAATACGTAAATATGTATCTGCTTGCAGACCTGCAGACAGGCACACACACACACATAGAAACATATGTATCCACATACAAGACCCGCTCACGGAATATGTATTTATCCAGACACATACACACACTGTCTCACACACACACCAATGGCCCTACCAGGTGTGCGCTACAGTGAAGCGCCTCTGCTTATGGGTGCCATTGTTAAGCAGCATCCTCCGCAGCAGCCGGGGCGAGTTCCGAGGGGACATGGTCGGGGAGAGCCGGGGCGAGATGGAGGACGGGGACCTGCGGGCTCCCCGCGGCCTCTGCTGCTGGAGCAGGTTCTCACGAAGGATCTTGACCAGGTCCTCGTTCAGCCCTGTGTGCCGCTCCATGGCCGGCACGGCCAGCGTGTCCTGGTGGCCCGTGGACCCTTGCTGGGCCATCTAATCCGGCTTTGCAGCCCCGTGGCAAAATTCCCACCTGAAGCAAGGGACTCGCAGCTCTTCTCTCCGGCTTGCTTCAGCGACAGCAGAGGAAGAATGTGAAAAAGCCAAGCAAAGCCAGCCGAGCGATGTGTCCAACCTGCATCGGTCCCCCGGATCGGAACACAGGTGTAGGTGGTTGCGATGGGAAAGAGAGGGAACCTCCCCGGCCAGCTGCCTCCTCTGAAGTTGAACACAAAACGTCGGGTGCAAGTGCCTCCTCTAGTAACGATCCTCAGAAACACTGTGGCACCACTCTGCAGCGCTGCGATCCTCTCCTCCTTCAAAATCCTCAGTCCCTAGATGAGGGAGGGGGAATAATGTGTGTGCGAAACTGTGTGTGCGTGTGTGTGTGCGTGCTTGAATTTGCGCTCACACGCGCCTGTCTGGTTGCTGCGAACCGGCTGTCAGCTGTAGTGGCGGGCGGCACTCGGAGCAAACTGCACTGGTTACTGAAGGTGTTTGGTCCCGCTGCTGGCAGCCCGAGGCCTGTGGACATGCTCTGGAATTACAACAGCTCTCCTGCAACCCACTCATCACCTCCCTCTCCACCAGGAAAACCCCTGTACACCACGGTCTTCGATGGGTGCCGAAGTCAACGGAGCGATTAGATGTGCTTCCGGCCTCACCCCTCTCTCTAGCTCCTCTTCCTCTCCCTACCTTTTTTGGCTCCAGTCCAAGATAATGGAGGATAGAAGAAGAAGCACAGGGACAACAGCTGGGATGGAAACTTTTCTTGCCTGATTTTCTGTTTCTCCTAATGCCCAACTCGCCCTCACTTTCCTCTCCCCTTCTTTGAGCCACTTTCTAGCTTTAATCTGAGCCTCACTTTAAAACCAAGGCAGAATTAATATTCCTCTTCGTAAATTAAATCCGATGCAAGGAAACAGACCCTCTCGGGATAAGCCCGTACTATTCATTAATACATCATTTGCAGGCTGTTATCTCGAAAAGTAGATTTCCAGAAAAGAAAAGAGCCTACCGAACCGTATTGCTGGCAGTAATCAAGACTGATAGCGGTCTGTGTACATAAGTTCATAGACCTTCCCGCCCCTCTGAGTCTTTGCGCTCCTCCTTCTGTATGATGTAAAACAGCTGTAGGAAATTGAGAACGTTTTTCATTTTCCCATATGGTAAGGAGAGGCCTGGTGAGAGCTGGAGAATGCGATACTGTTAATTTCCTGCGACCTAAATATGACATTGCTTTGTTTAACAGGATCTTGCTCTTGCAGGGAGGTGAAGGTGCACTTTTGTTAAGGGACTCAGCTGAGTGTATTAACACGTTTACAGCACGACAGAGTGAAGGCTCTGCTCACCCCGTTTGAAAAGGCAGCCCTGAGGGAGTGGGATATACCTCAGTAACACCTGGAAAAGCTTCAGCCCTTCTCACCAGCAGACTCAGCTTCTTAGTCTTGGGTTTTTTGGTTCATGAGGGTTCTGCAGCAAGTGACACGGCTTCCTGAACGATCTCCACGGTTTCATAATCTTCATGTCAAGAAGGCAGAGGCGCGCGCTAGGTGCACCTCTTCGCATACCTCATCTTTCCGCAGTTCGGGTACATATTTACGAGTCTTGTTTTAGTTTTGTATAAATGCATTACAAGTGCACGGACACATACAAACACACACATTTGTTTACAAAAACAGGTGGAATGAAAGGTTTACATGAACATGCAAACTGAATGTTTTACGTTAAAAAAGATAGTACAGACACAGTATAAAAGCATTAGCATTATTAGTCATGACCAGAGCTGCGTGCTTTGTGAAACTGTGACCAAGTGTGAACTGTGTAATGTGTGTAGTTGTGTAATAAGTTACTGAGAGAGTTCTGGGTGTCTAGCAGAACAGGAACTCACTGGTTTATGGTCATTACACAGGAACTGATGCTAAGGGTACTGTTGCAATATCTTCTTTAAAAAGTCAGTAAATAATGCACTTTGAGTCACATTATTTATACATGCTAATGCACACAAATACTTTGTTAACACTGGTAATGTATGGGGGGGGGAGGGGGGGCGCGGTGACGCAGCAAGTTTGGCCGGGTCCCACTCTCTGGTGGGTCTGGGGTTCGAGTCCTGCTCGAGGTGCCTCGCAACAGACTGGCATCCCATCCTGGGTGTTTCCCCTCCCTCTTCAGCCCTGCGCCCTGTGTTGCTGGGTTAGGCTCCGGTTCGCCGTGACCCCGCTCAAGACAAACGTTTCAGTGTGTGCGCCTGTGTATGCGTGTGTGTGGTACTGTATACATCTTAATGCAAAAACATACACATACCTATGGTCAAGCCTGACCTTGAAAAAAATGATACAATAAACTAATAAAACTAAAAATACTTTGCCAGGGATGGGGGGCGCGGTGGCACAGTGGGTTGGACCTGCTCTCTAGTGGGTCTGGGGTTCAAGTCCCGCTTGAGGTGCCTTGCAATGGACTGGTGTCCTGTTCTGGGTGTGTCCCCTCTGGCCTTGCGCCCTGAGTTGCCGGGTGGGCTCCGGTTCCCTGCGACCCCGTATGGGACAAGCGGTTCTGAAAATGTGTGTGTGTGTGTGTACTTTACCAGGATAAATGGACCATTGTTATGAATGTTTTAACATTTTCATTAACAGCTTGTCCTGATCAGGGCGGTGGCAGTGTGGAGCCTATCCCAGAATCACTGGACACAAGGCAGAGGGGCGTACACACACTCATTCACCGATTCACAAACTATGGGCAATGTAGCATAGCCAGTACACCTGAACTGCATGTCTTTGGATTGCAGGAGTAAATCGGAGCACCTGAAGAAAACCCACGCAGACACACGGAGAATGCAAACGCCACACGGTCTGAGCTGGATTCCAACCTGTGCCTGAACAGCGCAGGACTGTAAGGCAGAAGGGCTTCCCACCGTGAGCGCTACCATTAATGCAATAGAGTGGGTTCAGCTTGCCCATGTTCTTCATCGAATGAGTTTTCTACATTTTGGTCAAGGCTGTACCGTTGCCATGAAAACAGCAGCGCAATGCCTGAGCACTGCTGTCCTTGGATACTGTGAAAAGGCAGATTTTAATGACAATTTAGTATTTTACCATGTCATTTACTTCATCTTGCTGCCAAAGCCAACTAATGGAATTTTCAGGGAAATAAAACAAATAGAAATTTTTTAGCAACCATCAGCAGCACTACGTAGCTGTTAGACTAAATAGTCTGTCCAGTCGAAGCCCTTCCATTAACAGCAACGTATTCTACAAGTGACACTTTAATGGACAAGGCCCTGTTAGATAATTTATGCTTCGCGGGTTTTGGTTAAAAGCCGAGTTCTCATCTAATTTGCCCGGCACGAGTCCCACCTCTGTCCTGGCAACGCTGGGCTACTCTGTCGATCAAAGCCCAGAACTCGCTCATTAATCAGCTGACAAGCCTAAAATTGCTCCGCAATCCTTTAGCAAAATCCTATCTGCCTCAGGCAGCCCGGGGAGCGGCTTGTTCACCACCACGCACTAAGAATATCACCTGCACCTAAAATAAAATGATATCTTCCGGAAAAATTTCTGGCAGAGCTGTTCATACTCAGAACTGATAATGCAATGGACAAGTTGGGGCCAAAAACTTTTTATTGTACTTGTAATTAGCGGTACATGTACCGACAGATGATATTTGAATTCTTGATGGCTGCAAAATAAAGCTGTCAGGACACATTACTTTTGTTATCTAATAACGATACAACACAACTGCCGGGTAGTACTAGTTTCATCGGTTAAAAAGAAGATGCGGGGGACACACCATGTTATTAGTGTTGGTGACAATACTCACCACTTTCTGTAAGTCAAGGTGCTTATAAATCACACACACATTG
Organism: Scleropages formosus; assembly: GCF_900964775.1. Lineage (NCBI taxonomy): Eukaryota > Metazoa > Chordata > Actinopteri > Osteoglossiformes > Osteoglossidae > Scleropages > Scleropages formosus. The sequence goes on from NC_041822.1 coordinate 13,856,895, forward strand.
GCTGAAGTCACTTGCCCCAAGCGGGGTTGCGGCAAACCGGAACCTTGCAAGGCAACACAGGGCGCAAGGCTGGAGGGGGAGGGGACACACCAAGGACACAACGCCAGTCCATCACAAGGCACCTCAAGCAGCACTCGAACCCCAGTCCCACCAGAGAGTGGGAACCGGCCAAGCCTGCAGCACCACCGCGCCCCCATGTCCCCCTCCTTATACATCAGCGACCAGATTAACATCTTACATTTTGTTCCGCATATTACAGGAGACACAGCAGAAGCCACTGTGCATCATGCGTCATAAAATAGCCTCAGTAACATTTGTGTTTTTAGCATGGCATAATGAACATTTTCTACATATCCAATAAGAGACAGATTTTACTGGGACAGAAAATAAAAATTTGAAAAAAACGTTAGAAAAATGTATTGGCACAGAACACTTGTACATTTCACACGGTAAATTCTGAAATCTGGATTACATGCAAGAGGGACGACTGATCCTAATTTTACGGTAATGTAACATTTCACGGAGAGCACCTGGACGCACTGCATGCATTAATCGCCTCAAGCCCTTCCACACTGTGGAAGACGTCATTTTTTGATGCGCTGCGTTCTGCTTTTGGACCCGCGTGCACCATTGCTGCATTGTGGAGGAAGTTACAATATCTAAGATACAAAAACAACCATGTAGTCAAAGCCTCTCTACAATAAGCGATGAGGCAGATGATAACATTTTCTCTACTGCAACTGCTAACATATATCACACGTAGTGGCAACCAAGTCACGCGAGCAGACTTCTTGCTTACTTTACACCTTTTTCAGGGTTAGGGTTTTTGCAGTATCCTACTCATCTCCTTCCTCTGCCCTCAGACAGTGAAGAAGGGGAACTTTTCCTCTGTCTGCTCAGAGCCCCATTAATGGGGAGACGGGAGATGCGGAGACGACGGTCACAGGCCAGATTAGTGTCAGTGAGAATGATGAGTTTCCTGCACACAGCAGCTGTGACGCCATCCCAGAGGGGGTGTGGGGGGTGCGCAGGCCCGGCAGACATCAGCTCCAGGCACCAGGGAACTGCTCAAGTCTTGCCCCCCACAGGACTGATCTCAAGGCAGCACCAAAGAGCGGAAAGGGCTCAGAGCAAGCCTTTGGGATCCGTGGGCTGCTCCTTGTGCGTGCACAGAATTGCTGGCTGGAGAGGATGTGGCACACGAGATTACCCAAAAGGCCACGAGTCAGCCAAGAGTGGGGGACGTGATAAAAAAAATTGCATAATAATGACACACCATCAGCAGGGTTTAGATAAAGGCACAAGCTTAAAGCTACGGTCCCGTCGTGTGATGTTGTGAATGTTAAATGGGGATCACAGCCACATGTCACGGTCCCCTTTCCTTCATGACGTTCAACTGAATTGCTTATAATGGAATCATTTGCTTTTAAATAAACGCACTGCAGTGCATGCATGCAAACGTTCATTTAAATTACTGCAGTTTAAAGCCCATTATGATTATGGTAGCCCTTTCAAAATGTAACAAAATACCTTCTTTTTTTTTTGACTAAATTACATATAGCACCACTGAATTTGATTATTTTATTATTCAGTATGAGCAGGAATTTACAGACACATCTATAAATTCTAACCCCATTTTGATATGAATTGATAGACAATTTGTAGTTAATTTAAAAGTTAAATTTAACTAGTAGAGCAGACAACAAAACCGTTTCACTTCGTTTGTTTGCAGGTTGTCATCATCACAGTGTAAAATCTGTGACAAATCTGGGTCAGTCTGCTACAACACTGAAATGACAGCCTCACTACTCACAAGGGCACACCCACCCCCAATACTTGCCTTTCCCAGATCACCAACGACGAGCCCAGATGGAGCTGCGTGGGGAGAGTCATCGGATGCAGAGCATCTTCAGACAAAAACCCAAATCGATCTGGGCACCGCTGTGCTCTTCAGCTTGGGGTCAACGAGAGAAGTTTTCTCTTCTCCTGTTGTCAATGCTCCTGCTAGTTGTGCTAACCATCGCACTGAGAAAGCACCGTGCCTTTCGGCAACAGCTGGCCTCTCCGTGAACAGCGCTCACAACAGCTGCTCTTTGAGCTCATTAACCCAACTGTCGTGGACTTTTGTCACAGCTTAGCGTTCGCTTGTTACGCAGAGGAGAGCGGAGGAGAGAAGCTCGGAAACTGAGAAGCAAAAGAAAAATGTCGGCCACCCCATCAGCGCTCCAGAAGTGGGCTGCAGCAGAAGACAGTGACCCAGCTAGTTGCCTGTTATTGAAAATAGAAAGCAGAAGATGGTACAGCGGTTCAGACCGCTGACGAAACACTGACCTGCGGTGGTCTGTTCAAATCCCAGGAGGGGCTCTGCTCTCGTTTGAGTAAGGTCCTAATCCGAATGGCTCTACTGAAATATCCAGCTGTATAATTGGCCACAACTTTAACTCACACTGGATTAGGGAGTCAGCTCACCAATATAATAACAAAATACACTGGCGATAGTGGCACGGTCAGCTGAACACACAGGCCCCGTGCGGTGATCACAGAGAGCGCACACACACTCAGAATGATACTGCAACCTTTCCTGTCGCTGCAGTGTCTTTCCAGCCCTCCAAGCATCCCCCTCTCCTCTGTCACTGATTCACATGTGCATTTGCTCCCGTTACCATTGGCAACACAGAAAGGTAGCGAGAGAGAGTGAGGAGAGTTACATTACATTAACAGAGGACACAAAAGAAAGGCGTGAGAGGAAAACACACGCATCTTCAGGGCACAATATTGCCTGCTAATCGTGGCCAGCGGGGGTCTCAGAGTCTGCAGGTGTTCATTGTGTTTGAGCTCTCTATGGATTAATTACACTCATCATTTCAGGAAGGGCCACTTTTCAGTCAGCAGCTCATTTTGATGAAGTGATGTTACTTTCTATCCAAATTACAAACTAAATTAATAAATTGAGTGCTTGGACAGCACAGAAACGAGCACTCCATGCGGTCCTTGTAAAGCCACGACTAGACACAGCTGGCCGGTGCCACTTCAGTGCTTCAAGGCGATGGGTGTGAAACTTAAAAGTCAAAACCACTGTGACAGAGAACCCCATATCGTGCACCTTTGAAAGCAGGAGCATTTAGCATGAAGCATGAACAGGAGCTGACAACTCCCTGTGGAAAACAGCCCCGGCTCTTCCTGCCTCTGTGCATTATGATCAGAACGGCTCAATATTGAGGGGAGCGGCTTAGTCCTTGTGGGAGTTGGCACCATGCTTGTGGGAGTGGCTCAGTGCTGGTGGGAGTGGCTCAAAGAAAAGGGTTTCGGATGAAAAATTTGTAAACGCACATCCATAGCTGTATCTGTATTTGTATTTGTACCTAGAGCAAGACATTCCATTGACTAACTGTTTCATTGCATCTTAGACCTTAAAGTAAATGCACAAGAAAGCAGAAATAATGCTGTTTCTACAATCACTGAAGTGTACAGCTTTGCTTCATGGTATCTTAAAAGATGTTTCCTGTTTTTTTTATCCCTTCTCTCCTATCAGTACAGGTGGCACGGTGGCACAGGGAGCAGCACTGCTGTCTCACAACCCCTGGATGGTGCTAGAGGACGTGGGTTCAATGCCCGCTCAGTGTGTGTTGAGTTTGCATGTTCTCCCTGTGTCTGTGTGGATTTCCTCCGGGTGCTCTGGTTTCCTCCCACAGTCCAAAGACATGCTGTTCAGGTCCCCCATAGTCCGTGAGTGACAGAGAGAGAGAGAGTGTGTGTTCCACTGATGTATGGATGAGTGACCCAGTGTAAGTAGTGTATTTAGCAGTGTAAGTCACCTTGGTGAATAAGGTGTGTGGGCTGATAACACTACAGAGTTCATTGGAAGTTGGGTTGGAGAAAAGTGTCTGCTAAAAATAAATAAATGTAAGTGTAGTATAGGTGATAAGGCACGTGTGGCGGGCTTGGCCAAGTCCAGCTCTCTGATAGGTCTGGGGTTTGAGTCCTGCTTGGGATGCTTTGCAATGGACTGGCGTCCTGTCCTCGGTGTGTCCCCTCCCCCTCCAGCCTTGTGCCCTGTGTTGTCAGGTTAGGCTACAGTTTGCTGCGACCCTGCTTGGGATATGTGGTTTCAGACAATCTGTGTGTGCATGTGTATAGGTGTATGTTGATACCTGGGAGCCAGGTACCTTTTCCAATAGAACAAATGCAATTTAGCAAAAATGTCAGAAATTGAGCAAATATTTGTATGCAGGACCAGATTAGAACATAAATACATTTTTAAAAGTTATTATTATTATTATTATAATACCACTACATAGACAACAGAATACAGCAAAAATTGTTAGTAACATGCTTTGAGAACAACTCCATTATCAATGTGTTGAAAGAACCAACTCATTCTGTTTTAGTGCCTTATGCAGGCATGCACCATAACAAATTCCATATAAGGCAGAAAAACTGTACTCACAACCATTCATTAAATTTCCATGGTTTCATAACAAGATTTGCAATTATGCATAATCATCCTTAGCCACTTTTAGCTACTGACATCAAAGGCAATTTATGTCTCATATTTTAATGTACACTATAAAAAAAAGACTGCAGTCTCAGTCCTCGACTAAGATTATTTTTCAAAGCAGCTATGAGCCTATTCCACAGCTGCGAGAAAACAAGCGACTGAACCCGCTGCCATACGGACATCCAACGAACAGACACCAGTCACCTGTGTGCGCTTCAGAAGTGGGTATCACTCATACCTGTATCACGATGAAACCTTTGCGTGCCACATGTCCTGAACACGGAGACACATCTCAGTTATACTACCTGTACAGTACAGCAGAGCGCAACACCGTGTTCCCTGCGAGGTGTGTCGGGTGTGAGACACAGTAGTGGCGGGAACTACAGTATAATCCTCCTTTCCAAGTGCTGCAGAACGGATTACATTGCGGTCCAATTCGTCACTCCTGTCGCAGATAAATGTGCTCCTGGTTTGTTCTCTTTGTTTTTCCCCTTTTCTATCTGCATTCCATTTAAATGTTGATACTCCTTCATTCAAATGCACTGTTAAACTCATCTTGATTGTTTCTGTGCAGCTGTTACAGTTCTTATATGTTTGCTGGAGGTCTTAAAGGGTCAGTGTTGTGCCCCCACTGTCCGGCAATATTTTCAGCCTTATTCTGTCTCCCAGTATGTGAGTACGAATTAGAATACTGAGTATTCTACTGAGTGGCACTGAGTGCAACCGAGTACTTCCAAGTACCATAGAGTACCACTGAGTATTCGTCCCCGACAGCTGACGGGTCAAAGTCCCTAAGACAGCAGCTCAGTGACATGGAGGAAGAAGCAAATGTGCTGCCAGGATGAACAGGTCGTTTATAATACAGTGATACAAGAACATTAACAGTTGTGCGTGTTTTATGGCATTTTTGGTGAACCTGCATCTGTCCAGGAACAGATTATCATTTTTACAATTAGGAGTAGAGCAGACCCCCTCTGCACAAACACATTTTTCAGGAAAAGAGGAAGTTCAGATACCAGCGATAGGACGAACAAGTAATGCAGTTTACATCGTCGTAATTGTTGTTACATTCCTACTAAAGTGCTGTCATCGGAACCTTGTGATGTTTTCGGAAAAGAAAACAATACCAGTAGATTTAGAGAGAGCGCAAGAGAGAGAGAGAGTGGAAACCTCTTGTCGCCCTCTCGTGGACAACATATTGTTATTATTATTATTATGTTTCAGTTTTAATATGAAAGAGGCCTTTTATCTGTAAAGCACACTTCTCAACATGTTTGTGTCTACAAAAGCAGAGTATGAACTGGGCTCACAGCGTAGGAGAACAATCCCGACACCGCCCTGCTCAGAAATGTAAGCTGCAAAATGGTTGTCTGCTTTAATTAATTACTCACTGGACTTCATTCTAGTAACTACAGCCGTGTGGGACGCAAACCTCACACTCAAGCGTTGCTAAGTGTACAACTCTTAATTAAATGCCAAAATGTTTTTAGCAATTCACAGTCTCCGCAAGAAAAGCTTGACGATATGAAACATCATTATACAGTTGTACAGAAAGGATTAAGGAAATAACTTTGTGCCTGTAAAGAGTTTGTTGTTTTACTTTGATTGAGCGACTCTATTAAATGCCTGACAGTTGTAGCAGTATCTTGTGTGGCCAACAGAGAGCAGTGTTACTTAAGAAATCAGTGCACCCTTTCAACATGTTCCTGGGCAGGTCATAAAATATGTGGGCTATCTAAAGGTTTATTATACTTATTTCCCGGGAGTGGGCACTAAGAGCTCTACACACAAAAAAAAAAAAAAAAAAAAAAAAAATACAGATATGACGCAAAGGTTACTTTATTCAGCCATGTCAGTTCTCCTTTTAGTTTAACATCTGAGGTGGTATTGGGGCCGGTGACTCACATGCCTGAATCATGAAATTGCTATTCATTGAACACAGTGATTGGCAGAAAGGCCTCTATTCAAAGGCAAACATGTACTGTAATCACATAACGGCCTGCAATCATAAGCGCTTCGCATGGAGACTTTTCAAGCGCTACACTGATACGGAAATAGCGGTAGCTTAGAGGAAGATGTCGAATCCGCATGGCTGGAGCATTGCATGGCTAGAGCAAGATGGTGCGAAACAGCCCTCCTCCTTTGTTCAAAGCCCAAACACTCCCCAGTCCGCTCAGTCTCTCCAGAAGCGAAATGTCAAGCTGTTTTGCTTGCAGAATACCCCTGATGGTAACACGTGGATTGCCACTGAGCTTGTCATGGTTTCATAATAAATACGACCCATATGACGAGCCCAGGTAGCAGGTAAAGAAGACAGTCTTGACCACACAGCATTATGAACAAAGGTACCTAAACTGTAAAAGTTTTGGTTCCAAGAGTAGTTCTACATCTTAATACATGTGCTTCATGTGAATTGTTTCACGATATTATTCTCTCTGCTGTTATGGACTGGCATCCTGTCCGTGGCATAACCCTCCTAGCTTAATGCCCAGTGACTGCAGGATAGGCTCCATACTGTCATGACCCTGACAAGGACAAGTGGTTGACTAAAGTGTGTGTGTGTGTGTGTGTGTGTGTGTGTGTGTGTATACACATTTTTTCTCTTTATAAATATCCACTAATGAATTAATGATTTAATAAGCGCCACAATATGAGGAATTAATAAAGTGATTAGTTGGTCTCGTGTCCTGCTAGCAATCTAACACCCTCCGCCACACACATTCACGAGTGTGTTCACAGGTTTAGCAGTTGTTCATGACCAGACGCAGGCCAATCAGCGAGCTGTCACTGCATTGTCACACAAAGTCCCTTTCTTTTGTAATCAGGGTGAAAATAACACTGGTTGACGTAACAGGTTAAAGGCTGCACACCTGGTGTGGACAGAGCAGGTGAGACAGGGTCCACTGCAAAGTGTGTTGCCTTTAACCTGTCATAAGGAACCTCCAGTTTTACCATTCACTTGTGGAAGCAATGACATCTGCCACTTACAAACTCGGTTTACTACACAGCCAGAACTGAACTAACAAGGTTGCACGCATATTTTATTTTACAATATTCACAATGAGGAATGTAACAGTGGTGTGACTCCCTGCGACTGCCATGCATCTACTGTAAACTCAGTCACTGAGTGGCACGAATATGAAAATGTGAACCACACTCCCTCACATTTCTCAGATTCTGTTTCATTTAATATAGCTGCAAGACACCCATGTCATACACCAACATATATAATGTATATAATATATATATATATATATAGAATATCCCTCAGTACATTGCATTCCCCATATGAGGAAGAAGACATTCAAAATGCAACAGCTGATGAACCTGGGGACTTTTTCAGGCACTGCACTGAGTCACAAGAGATGTGGACAGTCAGTTTTTAGACGGCAACCTAGCTCCCGTCGTCACGTCTCATAAATCATTGTGTTATGCACGCATGTATTGAGGCCCACATAGCAGAGGTTTGCAAGTGTGCTTGTTTGTGTGAATGTCATTATGTTTCTGATTGTGGATGAGTGTGTGCACAGACTTTCCTCCATCTCCATCACTCTGTTGATCTTATTTGTTCAGGGTATTTGTTAAGGTCTCAAAGCTGTTCCAAAAGTATAAATACTTTTACAGCTTTGTTTGTTCATGGGTTCAAGAAGGGTGCATTCATGTCCTAACATTTGGTTCAAGTGATGACTGAGACACCCCTTGCAACCTTCATGTACTGTACCTATGACCATGAGCACAGAGTTCATGAGCCTTCAAGAGTGGGAAAGACTCAAGATAAGTTTTTCCATATTTGTAGTCAAAGCACAAATGGAACATCGGTTCCACCACTAAGTCCACAGTTGTAAGTACAGGGCGTTTTTATGCAGCAAAACAGGTTCACAAACAGCTTCCTCCTTTAGTGCGCCATTGCACTTCTCATATGGTAAACTGCAGTAAGGATGAGGTAAGGATGAGATGACTTGTTCAGACAAACCACTTTAGTTCCACCCACTCCGAAATGTGGACTTTTATTACTAAACACCCTGCAGAACTACACAGACGAGCAGCAGCACAGGAGAAAACTACTTAACAAATATAGGCTGGCTTTCCTTACCTGTGATGTGAGTTAATGCCAAAGTCCACAGGGAACCAACATAAAGTAAAAAGAAAGAACACAGTCACTTTGATGCAACAGAGAAACTTTGTATCATCTTTTAACAATGCACCCTTTACACTACAGCATGTATTCTGTTCCCTTTAATAAACTGAACCACAGCAGCTGTGTCACTCATCAGTATGCTAACCAAATATTAATTTTCACCCATCCATGCATCCATTATTAATAATTGCTTATGAGACTAATATTGATGTTTTAATATTTATGTGATGTATAGGTATTATTGATGACAGATACATGAAACTTCATGACTTGTAATTATGTATTTCCAAGGTTAAGATTTTTTTTATCTTATGTATAATACCTATACAATATATGCTTTTGAAAAACACACACACACACACACACACACACACACACACACACACACATTTTCAGAACCGCTTGTCCCATACGGGGTCGCAGGGAACCGGAGCCTACCCGGTAACACAGGGCGTAAGGCCGGAGGGGGAGGGGACACACCCAGGACGGGACGCCAGTCCGCTTTTGAAAAATATAATTTATAAAAAAACATCATACACTTCACTGAACAAAACGGCAGACTGAAAATAACTAAATATGCACACATGCAAACAAGCATATGGACACACAACTTTTATTCCAATAAGATACTGTTTCGGATTTGGTCCACCCCTTGCCACTAATGCACGCTCACATCATCGCGCATCGCTAGGAGCACAGTGTCTGTCATGAGGCTTATGGATCAGCAAAGCAAGTTTTCACAGCTGAGTAATATGCCATGCTCTGTTCCATATTGTAATTACCCAGGGCAGCTGCCACATCATTTGTTTTAGTACGAAGTCTGTCGGTTGTTGATTTTCCAGTGCTATTTTAAATCAGGAGGTTAATTTGACAGACAGCATAATAGCCTGTTGAGAGGAGATTATAAAAGCAATGTTCATACATGTGTGCAGCAAAGGTGAAAGAGCACACTGGCCCCTGTGTACCACCTGCTCTACTCCCAGTGTTGATATACAAAATATACTCTCACCATACTTCAGTGCTCATTTTGAGATTGCAATCGCTCTGTGCGATAAAATAGGGCCCAGAATATATCCCCATGCTGTAAATGTGTGTTCTAAAACAGGCACTGTTAACAGCTGGTCACACACACTCAGATAAGCACACAAAAGTGCAGAACAAACAAATTACTCACAGGACGGACTCAATTGTCCATGTTTCTGCATTTATGGTTGTGTTAATTCGTGTGTGTGCGCACATGGATGCACAATTATGCACGTCTAAGTACTATAAGAGGTATTTTCCACCAATAGTTAATCCTGATTCATAAGCAAAAGTGCTGCCACAACATATGTAAACACAAAAAAGGAGAAGTCCGGAATTTCATTTAATCCCATATCACAATTTCATATCACACAGAAGGAGACAGGTGTGATTTGTGTGTTCTCTTTACCTGGTACCTATGACCTCTATCTTGAGCATGCAAAAAGGTAGCAGGCAGTAAGAAAACAAACAACATAATTACCTTTGTATGTGAAACTGCCATCTGATAAAGGCAAAACTGACACTTAACCTAGAGATTCAGCTGGATACAGAACTTACCATTAAGCAGGATAAAATAGTGTTCTAATCTCCATTCTGACTAATATAACCAGTGTGTCTCAGGGTTTTGTACTGGGGCCATTATTGTTCCTGGTGTATCTTAATGACACAAAGTCTGGCAAAATGGATTAATGGCTGCACAGAAAAAAAAGAAATATCTGTGCAGCCATTAATCCATTTTGCCAGACTAAAGGCATCGCTGCATGGGGCAATAAAAAGCGAATGTAGCTACTTTCTCTGAAGATTTTAGTATTTTCCATATATGCGTCAATGGTTGCATCACATCATAAGGATAAAGCAATCAAAAAAGAAAACGTATGCTTGGGTATGTCTGGAATACTCCAACGTGCAGGGAGCTTCACAGTCACACTGTGGCTTTACAATAAATCAGCATGACCTCACCTTGAACACTCTGCAACTTGGTCACCTCAATTCAAAAAGGATATTGCTGCATTACTGAGTGCCCAGAAAAAGGGGGCAAAAATGACTTCTATCTGGTGCTATGGAACAGGTGAGCAAATGGGAAAGGAAAATGCAGACATATTTGTGATAGAAGACAATAATGTGCGATAGCAATCTGGAATAAAATTCCTTTGAGTGTTTCTAAACGTAACTATAGATCCCTTCAAATCTGCACTTGATAAAATTATACTCACTTGCTAAACACTGGAAGGAGCAGAACATGCTGGATGCCCTCCTCCAATTCATAATTATTGTGTACAGACTGTGCTTATGTGAGTGGGCTTGAGAGGAGTACTGCTCAAGGTACTGCAATCTTACGTGTAGTGTCTAAAGAATACCGTGACACAATCCTCAGTCGTGGAGTAATCTTTTCCGTGCAACACATTACATCATGTGTGTATCAGCCATCAGTGGTTAGTAAAAGACACCAAAAAAGATTACAACAAGTGAGTCTTTGATATCAAATTCTTGTGCAATTTCAAATCCCCCACAATGCTTCATTGCCTTTCTTCAATTTTCTTTTGCCAGAACCTTGTCGCCCACGCTCTCCAGACTGGCCGCACTGTCTTTTCCAACTGCGGCAGATACTGCACTCTGCAATGCCATAGACCCCGTCTGCAGCTCTTGGGCCGCATGGAGCCAATGTCATTTTCCGCGCTGTCTCATGCATGCAGAATGCATAAGGACACACAATACAAAGCAATGCAATGCAATGAAATACAATACAATACAAGAGAAACTTACTCATATAGCACTGTATTCCAAAGGTATACTCAGAGTATTTTCACAAACTGCAGATGAAACAAATGACAAACTGAAAACAAATGAACAAATGACACAAAGACTCAAAGACACACACGCAGCCAAGGATCCTCCTCCTGTGCCCAAATCAAATCCGCCTCCTTTTATCTCTGCACATGTCCTGTGGCCTTGGTTTGACTGGGTGCTACGCCAGAGTGCTACTGCCCCCACTGCTGAATGAGCCTGGGGGGTGTGTGGAGTGGCAGTGCCAGACAGCACTAGGGATCCAAAAGGAGCCTGTCAGTTGTTTCCTACAATTGTTGGAATGGCCCATGTTGCCCGAAACTCATGGAATGAAGAACAAAGGAGCATTGTGTACGTTTCACATTGGTCCTGTCTCCCCTCTGCTCCCACAGCTTCCACTGACACAGGACTGTTAGGGCCTTGAAGGCGAAGCTGCGGTGATCACAAAAACACATAGCCTGGCTTCCACCTCCCTGGCTAACTCAGAGAAACAAAGACCAGTAAGCAGGTTCCACAACAGCTGAACACAAGGCAACATCACCAAGGCTTATGTGATGATTAATGAACACAAAGGGCAAATCAAATCAAAGACTTGCATATCCTCGGCTTTCGGCGCTTGGAAGGCTGCTTACCAACGTTGTTTGGATATGCATTTAATGAGCAGGTGCAGCTGCTGAGGATTTATTTAAATTCCAGTCGGAAAGTGCTTCTTAATCGTTCCTTCTCTGAAGCGCCCGTCAGTTCCATTACTGCACCGTACCCCGTATCTCCTTTTACGAAAAAAATGCTGGCATGCAAGAAGTAACCAGCAAGCGGGAGATTCTGGTTCTCTAAAATATGTCTGGTGAATAAGTGAGTAAGTGAAATCCTGTGTCAGCGAGGAAGTTAATGAGGTACTGGATGAGGGACTGGGAGCTGGAGAGCGATGGCCTTAGCGAGCGAGCAAGCGTTTGGGGTGGGCTGAGGAGCTGCTAGCGAGTAAGCGTACAGCTGATTAAATGCATGAGGGTATGAGTGATTAAGTATTAATTTATCGAGCGAATGGGCAGCTGACCAAACCACAGAGTGAGTTCTGGGAAGGCAAAGGAGCAAGTTGGGGAGACAGCAAGAGCGAGCGGCCAAGCGAGCTGAGTGATTGACGATTTGTTCTGGAAAAACTAGGCCAGCCGTAGATGGCAGGGAAAGAGGAGGCGCCTCAACCGTAATGAGAGGACTGTGTGGTGGGGCTGTATATTCTGCGCCCCCTCCCCCGTCAAAAGGAAATTAGATTAAATAAGAACCCGTTGGCTATTATACTATCCTCAGTTCTTCGTCTGGAGATTGAATGACCATCATTAGTGGAAGTTACACAGACACCAGCATAACAGAAATGAGCCATAACACCACAAGCAGACAGAGAAAATTTACTCAGTGTGTGCAAGTACGTGCCTGCATGGGTGTGAGTGCAGGTGTGTGGGTAAGTGGCTAGAAGCCACTGGATATGTATGCCCGTGAAACCAAACACACAGGTACGTGTCAGCACTGAACTTACAAAAGCAGGCATATTATTAACACCAGTAGGAGAGCTGTGCCTTTGTGGTGCTATTACAGAAATCGTTCACCTGATTAGATATTCCCCCTCCAGCCACTCGCTGGTCTGGAGCCCTCAGTCCTCCTAATGCCCTACTTACAGCTCCTCTGACAGCGGGCCTCATTCTTCCATGCGTACTGCAGGTTGCTTCTGTCCCGCTGTCTTCTTTTCCCTCCTCCGTTACGCTCACTATGAAAGCTGTACATTTTCGCTCTGTTCTCTCCTTTGCGGTCACCTTGTGCCTAGAGTGGCGAAGGCCTCGCAAAGGCCCTGACTTGACACTTTAATCATTCAAAGAGGCTCAAAACTGCCTTTGCTTGAAAAAAATGACGATAAACAACGTTGTTCAGGAACAAGGTCACGATCCCTATGATAACCTCTCAGAGTGATAAAATCACCCTGGTTGATGTCATGCAAACTACAGCCAACTCTTCACATTAAGGTGTACAGAGAAATCCATTGAAGAGAATGTTTAGCCATAGAATTGCTCTTATGCCAGATATGGCTCGTCTTTGTAATACGTTTTATTCAATTTTTTTTTTTTTTTATCGTGGTTTACTATCAATCTTACAACCTTGTTTTTCGCATACAAAGGTTTTTTTTAAGTGTAAAAGTTACAGTGAAAAGGGTGCAACTGTTGCCTCTTTTTTGAAAGAACTGAAAACAGAGTTTCTCTCTGGAGGAACGCGTGGCATAAATCTGTTTTAGCCAGAGCAAAAGAGCTAATGCTTATAAACTGGATCCTTCTGGTCTAAATGAAGTAGCACCTTAAACTGTGAGTAATTAGACACTCACTCTCAGCGTAGGATCAAGTCAACCATGATCAACTGCAATGAACCAGCTAAAAGAAAACGAGTAAGAAATGTAAGAAGCCTTGCTGTGGGCAGGCCTAGAGGTATGCTGCAGAATTAATTATCCTTGTGACAGACAGATGTGAAGTAGCCATGAGCTACAGTCAATTAATTCAATTCTGGTGAAATGCCACAGGTATAATTTTGCTAACAGAATCCGTTTTGCTAACAGAAAACGGTACAGTGGACATAAGGTAGGCAAATGTGAAAACTCCAGACGGTTCCCTGTGAGCAAGAAGGAGAGGATGGTGGGAGCGATGAGCTCATTCAGAAAGAGGGGTAATGCTTTTGAAAAGAAGCATCCTTGATGAAAACCGCTGTGGTCGGGGGACAATGACACCAGACCCCAAGTTTGCGCATTCACAGCCTCAGACCCTATGGAACCCAGAAATATACCCAGAAACACAGTAGTACTTCACGTCTCTCCAAATCAAGGACTATCACGCTTACTGCCTCGTCTCCCATTATGCTGAACTGTCCTTTGTGAAGCTGGAAATTGCTCAAATAAATCGGAAGCACTGTGATATTTATGCCACTATAGGCAACTGAAGCAGCCTTTTTTTCCCTAGAATAAGGTACAAATGTCCCCTGTGTCTTCTTTCTTTATTGGTGCCTGTGGCACTGCTTCTGATGGAAACAACTCATGGCTTGTTGGATAACCTAGGGGTTTGTGGTGAAACTGGCTCTCTGGGCACCATAGCCCCAGAGACCTTATATCCAGAATGGCCCTGCTTTCTTCACTCAGCTCTTTCTCTCGGATATTTAGAAATGAATCAGGGGAATGCATGCTCATCAATTGCTGTTAAAGCCTTGCGTGCATGTAGTACAATTAGAAAACAAGGCCATACAGTGAGAACCACATATAAATTATAGTTCACATTCAGCAAAAATGCTGTTGCAACTTTAAAGCAGCAGCAAAGGTACAAAACAATGAAGACAAGGCACACGTCTGGCAGAGAAACAAAGCTAAGTTTAGTAATATGGAGAAAATGTGGGACACATGAATAATAACCTTGCGTGGAAGGAAGGACACCGGCAAAAGAAGGACACTAGTGTGAAAATGTCAGGACTCTGTGTATTCCTGTTCTGGGACTCAAATGCCTGTCAATAGACCAGACACAGAAACATAAACACTTATGGTAATAAGGTATTACACATTATGTCACCTTCAATACCTTTTGCATCTCCCTGCACTACAGTACACTGCAATGTTTATGTAGAATTAAAAATGATAGAAGCTTTCATTAGAGAGGCATTTAGCAAGGCACCACTTGACATGTGCATTCTAATTAAGTTCAATATTGATGTTTGCATAGCACTGCATTGGAAGTATTACATTTATTTATTATTTTACTTATTAAGAAATTGGGACATTTTTATTCTTTATTATAAAACAATTAAAAGCATTCTTAAAAAAATAATGAAGATATTTAAAATTTGCATAAAAAATTATAAAAAATGCATAATTGCAATAATTGCAACTAATGCCATTTGTGGTTGTTCTTAAAGGTGAACAAATCTACCCTTTTTCTGTTTCTTTACAGGGAGGACCACATGCCGCACAAATCTGATGGATGCCAATCCCTCTTACTGTTTTTGCTCACCCCCATTATTATTATTATTATTATTATTACTACTACTTTTACCACCTTCATCACTATTCTGACAAAAATTATATCCACAGATGTAAAAAGTCTATTTACTGCCAACAGGGGATTTGGCCTGGCATGGAACTAATGTAAACACTGTTGTTTCGAAACAGTGACACATCTTTGTTACTCAGGGCATTAGATTCAGTCAAGGCTGTGCCACACAACCAACTCCCAGCTGCAGGACTAGGCAACCCAGCAGCAGTTCAAATCCTCACTCTCTGCTCTGGAAAATATTTTACACTGATTGTTAAAAAAAGAAAAAAAAAAAGCATGCTGAAAGCCTTGCAATTGTGTGTTATAGGGTGTGTGACTGAGTGTATGGAAAACAGAGAGTGGAAACATGAAGAAGGGAAAATACTGAATTTCTTTGTAACACTTAAATGTGTTCCAGAGAGGAGGCTGGGCATCCACAAGCGCGCATCTTCTGAGACAAAGTATCATCATGAGAGGAATGTGAGAGCGCTGGACAATGTCCTGGTTCAGGAACAGTCTGTGCCACATTTTGTTTAGGGAATTTAGGGAAGGATGCCAGAACTCTTCTCTGAGGTGCGACTGTTTACACGCATTCACTTTACGAAAAAGATCTGTAAAGTACCATAGCAATTCCATGGTTCTTTCATATAACAAACAAGATTAGATTTTCTGCCCCAGAAATAGTGACTCTGCTACAAAAAAATAAAATTATCTATGAAAACGAATTTTTTGTGCAAGTAGTACACTGAAGTTTAAATCCCAGAAGAGTAGTGTTTTTGCTGCAGAAAAGTGGGTCAGGTATAAAATATCAGCCGTGTATAGTGGTATCTGCTAAGCACGTACACTCAATAGTGTAAATATAATTATTCCTTACTGGGACAATTCTGTGATATGTTTCCAAATTAAATCTGCACAACATTAATGTTTAAATGAATTTCTTTCTTCCAGATGTCCAGGGACAAAACTTTAGTAGCTAAAATATAGCTCACCAAAGCCACAGAAGGAATAAAAATTGATTGCTTGACCAAAAAAAAAAAAAAATCTTTAAAATATGACACTGTCACATGACTAAACATCTTATAGTGTGTTTCAAGTCAACCTCACAGATATCCACAGAGCTTCTATTGAAAATCGAACATATATCACTGCTGGTGTGTCACTGTTGTCTTTATATCGTAATTTTTTCCTGTTGGTGGTTAGTTTACTAAGCACATAAATTTGTATTAAAATAGGGACTCTTTAATTTTTAATTATTTTTACAACCATTTAGTCATATCTGATATGTGTCATACTCTGTCAGCATTACATCTATTCCCCAAGTACAAAAGCCATGGATAAAATTCTACATCTTTACATCAGCACATTAATAAATGACTGATACGGAGACGGATATAAGGTGGAGACGGTCACTTTCTGTCTTCACAAACATATGAATGGTTGATACATGAAATGGGTGCATTATGGCTGGTTACAGGTTCAACTCTTGAACATTATGGGGCCCAGTGGATGAAGCCAGTGTGTCACAGCTCCTGAACTGCATGGGGTTCAAGTCTGGCTCAGGGTGTGCGGAGCATATTTCTACCTTAATGGCACTAGCAGAGCACTCCTGTCTCTGCCTTGTCAAGCTTGACTTAATGGCACTCTCACCCTTGAATATGATGTTAGCACTCTCAGTGGATGGTCTCAAAACATTATTTTACCACTGCTTTATTCACTTAAACATGTCCTTTTCAGAAATGGTCAGCTCTACAGCCTATACAGACATTGAACAGCCTGCTGTTGTTCTCAGACCAAACAAGTACTTTCTTTGATGCCTTTCTGCAGTTCAGATGACACACATCCAGCCTGGGTGGGTGTCCCTACAAGTCAGCAAGGATAAGTGACTGCATCAGTGTCTATGTCTGTGCGCATACATGTACAGGTTGGTAAAGAAACATTTTGTGAATGCTGGCGAGTTAGAAACAAAAGTATTTAGAGCAGTGAGCTGATAAATGTGAGCATGTGAAGACGTATATGCGTGATCTAAAAACAGTAGAATGAGGCATCTCTACAAGCACTTCCGTAAATATATGGTACGAATAACACATTTGGATTTGTGTCAGTCCGACAGAACCATATAGCTGTATATCATCTTAATCATTTCTAAAGGCTTAAATGATTATCATTACAAACATCCCTTTATTTGAACAGAATTAACTGATTCTAAAGATTAATTTCAACTAACTGTTTTCCACTATCCACTGGAAATTCAGTTCTGAGAATTTAGAAACCAGAGTGCTTCAATGTAAACGTAAATGTTTTACTCCTGCATTTTCTTAGACAGCAAGAGCCTTTTCAATCCAACACAGACAAAAAGTGTTCTTTGAACCCTCCCTAAGCTATGCTGACACATTTATGACTAATTTAATCAATAGCCTCTGACAAACGTTGTCATAGCGACCATCTACTAATAGAGAGAATTGTATACTGTATTGGAAAAACCGTTTCCCCAAGACACATTTTCTTGCCATCATGGGTCGGTGTGTCTAGCAGAATAGCAGAATGTTTCTGCCCACGAGAAAGGACACTGACTGCAGAGTGTCAGTGGTTTTATCTTCATCGCAGACCTGTACCACATTTTGCTCACTATTCTACTACACGAACATCAAGCGTAAACAACACGTGTACTTGTGACCACGTTTACTTGTAATATGAAATAAAACTTGTTTTGTTATGCTTTGTGGCTCAAAGCCATCTATTTTTATGTTTTTATTTAAAACAAGTTTTGTCTGTAACTATAACACAGGCAGGGGTGCGGTGGCGCAGTGGGTTGGACCACAGTCCTGCTCTCTGGTGGGTCTGGGGTTTGAGTCCCGCTTGGAGTGCCTTGTGATGGACTGGCGTCCCGTCCTGGGTGTGTCCCCTCCCCCTCCGGCCTTATGCCCTGTGTTACCGGGTAGGCTCCGGTTCCCCGCGACCCTGTATGGGACAAGTGGTTCTGAAAGTGTGTGTGTAAAATACAGGCCTAATAAATGTTTTAAGATATTATCGCAAATTGGTCTAAGGTTGCGGTCATGTTCAAACCCCGCAAGTTACCTGCAACTTATTCAATACACACATTCACTCAATAGAGGTACCATTAAGCTTCCGCAGCGTGTGTGTGAAATGTCAGCCTCTTGGTTTATTTCTGAGTGACTGCATTAATTAGTATGCTAAAAAATACTGACTGAAAAGACTGCATTTTGCTGTCAGCCGTAATAAAACGCAAAGAGGGGGGTTCAAATGAGAATGGATCTACCTTCCAATTTCTGGAGTAACGCCACACACAAGAGCTGAGAGATGTTTAAGCGCAATGAAAACGCCATTACTGTGTCTTTGCACAGATGCATCTAGCAAAATTGTGGGAAGAAGTCTGGGCTAAGAGCCTACTCAGCGCACCCTTTAATTGGAAGACCAGAATTCTCTCTGCCTGTGAAATAGCAGCAGACACATCAGCAGTTTGACATCTCAGAGGTTTTTCTCCTCCTTTAATCAGGTCTGTGTAGGTGTCCTGAAGCAAGGCACTATTAAAGAGTTGAAATGTGTGCTTGAAGGAGAGCAGCTACCGTTACGACCCCACACATCTCTATTCACTACTTGGTCTCGCTTCTGAATGAATAGATGCCCTTCCAAAAGTCTGGAGCAATGTGAGGTTGTGACATCCTTAAGTTGCTGGGAAGTGAAATTCATAACAATGTGTCACACAAACGCGCACACACACACACACACACACACACACACACACTTTTCTGCTCCCTACAGTTTTAGGAAAGAGGTCAAACACACAGATGCCAGTTTTTTACACCCTTCCTAACAATAATATATAATCTGATATCCACTGGATATCCATAAACTGAGCATTACAGTCTGTATTTGGAAATAAAGACTCATTCAAAAAGGGACAACTTTGGACTCAACTATGACACCTTAACAACCTTCAATGTTTTTTCAGACACTTTCTAACAAAACGGGTTCTATCAGCAAATCCCTGGTGCTTCACAAGAACTAAAAAAGATCAGCAGAACCACAAAGGTCAGCAGAAAGGTCACACCGTTACACTACTCCAGTAAACCGAGACTCAAGCCTTGTCCAGCTCTCCATCTTCCCCTGTAACTGCTTAGTTAAGTCCTTGCTTCTTCACTGGTGTCGGTGATCCTGCTATCTGCCAGATAAGTGGTACTACAGAAGAGCCAGTCAATATCAGGACCGACTGAGAAATTCTTCTTGTAATAAGAACAGTGATGAGGCCTAAGCAAAAAAGAAGTGCAATGCTCATGCTCAGGACATTAGTTTCAGCCAAAGCTTTCACTGCCATGCCATGGTGCTTACCACTTGGAAAGTGGTCAGAACCAGTAACTGCTCTGTCTGACAGACTGTATTGGACTAACTGGTGAAAGTTTACTAAGACTGAGCAAAAGGGTTGAAAATGTCTGGGAAATGAAACAAAATGCACACGCAAATGTTAACTGATGGTTACGGTTAATCACTGAAGGGAACTGTGTGGGTGTTGGTGCTGCTCAACTCTAAATACGTTCAGTGGTCAAACCAAGGCTGCAGTACTCTTGGTGTTCTGTGAACCATACCTGCTAATCAGTCTTTTTCACCTTCATTCTTTTCAGAATATGCAAAACAGTCATTCTCACAATCTGCTGTGAGCAATACATAAGGGAATAGTGTTGAAAGTAATTCATAATAATAAAACGTAACAATGACATTTATCTGTTTTCCCCAACAATGCAACAACTGTCACAACTATATGACAAATATATTTTCCATATTGTTCTCTGAAAAAAAGTGTCTAAAAGTTCAACATAAGGAGAATATAATATTTTTCTGTTAAGAATTATTTCTGCACAGCTTATGCTTACAATGCATCACGCACCTAACATTTTCATTATTTAAAATGTAAAGTGATTTCATAAAATGTTATGAGGTTCATATTTTGTGTTATTGTGACAATTCTGCATTCCTAATTTAATGTAAATGTTATTTCCTTATGTGGGGTGTGGTGGCGCAGTGGGTTGGACCACAGTTCTGCTCTCCGGTGGGTCTGGGATTCGAGTCCCGCTTGGGGTGCCTTGCGACGGACTGGTGTCCCGTCCCGTCCTGGGTGTGTCCCCTCCCCCTCTGGCCTTATGCCCTGTGTTACTGGGTAGGCTCCGGTTCCCCGTGACCCCGTATGGGACAAGCGGTTCTGAAAATGTGTGTGTTATTTCCTTATAACATCCTTTGTTTAGGATTTTTAGTATAATTCTGATACAGAACATAATATACAATTATTTAAGACTATAAAATATTCAATGACTCTTTTTGGACTATGACACTCACCTTGCATGTATTGTTGACTATAATACTTTAACAGAATAATCATAATAATCACAATTCTGTACCAGAGCTGAGGCTCCCACCAACCTTTCCACTGTGTTCAATATGGTACTCAGTTACCTTCACTGCACTTGAAAATAAAATTTGTCAATGTCTCTGGTATGTTGCTCCTGTATGCATGTATTTATTATTTATATACTCTCCTCCCAAGATGTTGCAGGGATCGATTTCAAGAGACACATTTACGTATTAATTCATCAAAACCCAGAAAACAAAGAAAGTAATGCATCACTTACAATTTATACATGAAAACATTGTTGTACTCTGTTGCCAAATTAGAATATTCACTTTATTACACGTGATGCCATGTTCATAGATCATAGCGGTCATGTTAGTCAGCAAATATTTTCAAGTATAAACTACTTCAATGAAAACATAATTTTTATGTTGCCTTCCATAGTACGTATTTAGTTGTAATAAACAATAATGCCATTGCATGTATCAGTTAAAATCATTTATCAGTATCAACAGTAATTAGTTTCACTGTAAACAATTTGGCTGGGACAGCTGGTAGCATAATGGTTAGTGCTATTCCCTTTGGCTCCAAAGGTCACAGGTGTGATCCCCACCTCTGGCTGTAGTACTCTTGAGTAAGGTACTTACCCTAAATTGCTCTGCTAAAATTACATTTATTCATTCAGCAGACACTTTTCTCCAAAGCGACGTACATCTCAGAGAAAATACAATGCGTGCATTACATCAGGAGAAAGAGAGACATAGTTGCATACATGTGATTTTAAGAAAACTTAAGTTTGGTGCATAAAGTGGAAAGAAACAATGTTCATCACACGAGTAGGTACATAAAACTCAGAATATACGAATCCTGATCACATACCCCCTTTTTTTTTTTAAAAAAAAAAAAGGTACAGAAAAATTTACATACAAATTACCCAGCTGCATAAATGGGTAAATAACAACCTCAACACTGTAAGCTGCTTTGGAGAAAAGCATCTGCTAAGTGAATAAATGTAAACAATCCAATTACTGTACACATACAGTATGATATAAAAAGAAATTAAAGCATGGAAGGCTTATGAGACATGACAAAGGTAGAGGTGTGTGCAGAGCAGCTTTTCTCTAGCTGCATATATTTAACACATCAGCATTCAGTGGCAAATCACAGACGTCAAATGCATGCAGAGCAGATCATTACCAGTGAAAATTACATAAAAGATGCATAAAATTACAGTGGTGATCCATATCACAAGACCTTTGACCACCAGAGCTCTGCAGGCTAATTCTCGCAGCCTGAAGTGGTATTTCCAAACTGGTAACTAACTTACTGACACACTCTACAAATTGGACCTCGCATCCAAATAAAAGACTTTTCAGCTGTGAGTGCAGGCCTTAACAAAAAGTGGCTAAAACTTCAGCTTCTCAAGGACTGGAGACATGCCCTCATTTTTCACGTTAGCATATCTTAAGAAAAACTTCAGTTCACACACTGGAATTGTCTGCCATTTCCCAAAAAAGGCATAATTAGAGCAAGAAATGGAAAGGACACCTTTGACTCAGTGACTCATGCAGCAACCTCATCCCATTGAGCTAATTCCAAAGGGTTTAATTCAACCTGGAGAGTTCTATAATTGGTTAAATAAGTGGGAAAAAGGTAAGAAGCTGAAGGCAGAGGGAGGGATACTGGCCACACGCTTCATAAGAAACCAGACTCCTCAGTGATCAAATGGATTATGAATGACAGTAAATGCAATTATAGGCACAATGATAAAAATTGGGTAAAGCTATATTCCATAGGCAGTAGTAACTGTTTTCAGCATTAAGTCAGAAAAAAAAGATTTAATTGGATGTAACTCCATCATTGTTAGATACGTGTACCCGATGCAGAACTAGCTGCAATTCCTCAGCCATGGTTCAATGGCACATTATGTAGGCCTTATTATTGGAGAAATTTTTCCAGTGAGCAGGTTAATTTTATCAGGCAAGTTAAGCATTGATCATATTTCATCAATGATCTCCAGAAGGAGCTCAAACAGGCTGCCCAAAAACTAAGCAAGAAAAATGAAACCTCTGTTGTTCTTGCTACAACAACAAAGAGCCTGTCTAACTGAGAGTGTGAGCACTTCTCTCTCAAAAGGGCAGTTTGCTATAAAGGCTCTGGTGAACCACAGGCCTGCATTTCCCCTTAACTTGATTGTGCCATTAAGAAGGGATCTTATGACCAAGATCAGAGAGATCACATCTGCTTCTTAGGTCAGAGACACCAGAAACAGTGAAAAGATGTTCTTGGTTGTTACAGTCTGCAGTATTTCACAAGTTTTTCTTAGTGCCTCTAGTTATGACAAACAAAGTAGTATAGTACCACCATCACTACCACATGAAACAGAGATAACTGCAAATATAAAAAGTATGTGCATTTTCATTGGGGGGTGCGGTGGCGTGACAGGTTTGGTCTGTTTGGGGTGCCTTGCAATGGACTGGCGTCCCGTCCTGGGTGTGTCCCCTCCCCCTCCAGCCTTGTGCTCTGTGTTGCTGGGTTAGGCTCCGGCTGGCTGCGACCCCGCTCGGGACAAATGGTTTCAGACACTGCGTGTGTGCGCATTTTCGTAATTATCAGCTACAGCTTACATCCACAATGTTTACACTCTGAAGCGCTACAAGTGGTGCAAAAAAACAAGCTTCTTGTACATTCCAAGAGAAACCCCATACAAAATCCAGTGTCACAATCCATATAGAAAAAACAGATCCTTGTTTCTATCAAAGTACTGTTCTTTAAGGTGGTGTACAATGACACCAGATGGGACTTCCTTAATGTTTTATAAGCAGTGCGCTGCCACAGAATGTGTGGCAGATCATACAATCTAACCTGACAGATGGAGCTGGAAGCATACATGGGGCTTTTTCCTCCAAACCCCAGGGGGCACTGCAGCAGGGTCCAAGGCTCTGGAAGGACAGCACTTAAGCCAGAATAATGTCTGGTTCTGGATCTCTTCTGGTCATTTTCTTGGCGCAGGATGAACCGCAGCATTTGGGAAACACAAAGAATTTAATGCTGTCCGCTCCATAACAGGTCATGTTTTCTGTCATCCAGCAGTGAGTTGTGGCCTCTACACATGTAGCTAGCTATTGAGCTTGACTGCACGTGCTTCTGAATATTGGAGGGCAATTAAACATGTTTCTGTCTGGTTCCCACAGATCATTAGGAAGCACTGCAGGCCTGGCTGATTGCGGATCCTCATGAGAGTTCACCAGAACATTTCAGCACAAGCAGAATAGCACCGAGTGTGGTGTAATACAGTTTAGTGTCCTTGGTGCAGCCAACTGGGACTCGCCTGCTGTTCATTGAGTCCAGAGTCTTGTTTTCACCTCCAGTATAAAAAGCAACATAAACAGCCTCAACTTAGGACTTATACCTGCAATACTTGAAAATACAGGATATTACAGCATCACCTAATTAGGGACGTGAAGATCAGGTGTGTGTATGTGCAATGCAACATCTCATTTAATGGAAATAGCCTGCTAATGTCTTAAACTTACGGTTTTATTCATTAAACTGTTACATACATAACTGCAATAAAGATTTGTGTTACTTCCTTCATACAAGTAAATTGTGCATTTGTGGCTCTGCATTACTGTGTGTATAAGAATGTGTTTTTAATCTCTCAGCTGTACAGCTGTTCCATCCTGTAAAAATGTGATAATCAGGAATTTTAGCAAGATGCTTCTCTGTTTTCCTGAAAGCCACATGTGACATTGTCTTCTAAATCAATAGCTGGATTTGTCTGTTCAAATGCAGTTCAAGCATCCTTTTAATGTCCACTATACCTCTTCCATACAGAAATGTAACCAGCAGGCAGTCCTGTTGAATTATTCAGAATTATTTCAGACATGTCTTCTGTTTGTGGAGGTGATATCACCATGCTTGGTGAAGTGTAACAGACAGCAAAACATCTGATGCAAGAGATTAGTTGCTAGGTGTTTGAATTTTATAACTTTCAACTTTGATATTGTTAGATAAAGAGGAAAAATATTTTAGTACACTGTCTCCTCTGGAGGTCTTTGTTAGATTGCACTGCATATACATTACATTATGCACTGTTACCATATATCTGCTACTGCAATTTATACCCAAACAAAGTGTGTCAATGTAGAACTGGTTTTAATCTCATTCAATGCAAGCAACTTTGTGGGGACAACTCTTTCATTGTGCTGAAGTGATTCTCTTGACTGAGGGTAAGTATCTGGTTAGGAGAGGTTAATAGTCATGGTTAGCATGGTTAGTACAGCAACAGATGGGATTCAAACTAGCAACTGCCAACTCCAAAGGCAGCAGTGCTAACCACTACACTACCTGCTGCCCCTTATCACAGCTCTCTGTGATACATGAAAAAACTATGTGTACAGCTGCAGATTCACCAGAACCTCTAATTAAGTTACTTTAGCTGCCTTCTTCAACGGCTAGGGTCTATTAAGAACCAGCATTAAAACTATTCAGTAGAGATGTAAACAACACAGAAACAATCAGTTCAAATTATAGTTGGCAAGTAAACGGGTAAACATAAATACATCCAGCTACCACACAGGACCTAATGAGTGAAATGACCAAAGCTCAGCAGATGCTGCGGGAAGAGGCATTCGGTTCCCTCAGCATAAAATCAACGGATGCTGTGGGTGGTAGAACTACTGATGTGTTTACTGATGATGTGGATAATTCAAGCAGATTGTGAACACTTGACATAAAAAGTGCTGCTTCTTGCCAAAGGCCAGTGAGCATCGTCCATTACACAGAAAGTTACCGAACCATGTAGAATCCCTTTTCTTAGCAGTAATAAGGAGTTCTAATATGACCACCAACAGTATCTAAAAGATATATAGCAGTAACTGAGACATAATAGTAATCTTAGGCCATTTGGAACAGAGACAAACTAGAAAGGACCAAAAAGATGTATTAAAATAGTGATTCTTTTCAGCAAAGAACTCTGTTCACGAGAGTGGTACAGAGACCTAGGTTCATCTTCCAAGACAGTAAGATGTTCATGGTCACCTATCCAACTATGACAGAGGCATAAAATGGAAATGAATGGTCAGGTGGAGAACTGGGCCTTTAAGACACACACAAAGTCTGAACATTTCCATACCTCCAATTCGTAAGGGGCTGCTATCTGATTGGTGGTGTTCAAAATGCTAAAGTAAATAACTTCAGTGACCTCTATGAACACAGGGAATCGGGTTTTTTGAGACAGTTTGGGGGAAAAGCATAATGCAAAAATGATTCACATTTATATCACAAGAAGAAACTGATGTGCATTCAACCCTGACAATGTCACAGTGGTCTTTTAAGACTGGAATGCTGTCAGAAATTTACCTTGGTGAACCTGTGGAACCCTGCAGAACTGGGTTTGAAATTATGGCATGTGCACTTGGTACTTGTTTAGGGCACTTGCTTGTGATGCTGGGGTTCTCAATATTCAAGCTTTAAGAAATTACTATCATGACATCGTCTAATAGTTTAACATAAGAAGAATATAATATTAGTCTGTTAAGAATTAGAAGGGGGGAGGGGTGGCACAATGGGTTGGACCGGGTCCTGCTCTTGGGTGGGTCTGAGGTTCAAGTCCCACTTGGGGTGCCTTGCAACAGACTGGCATCCTGTCCTGGGTGTGTCCCCTCCCCCTCCACCCTTATGCCGTGTGTTGCTGGGATAGGCTCTGGCTCCCTGTGACCCCAAATGGGACAAGCAGTTCAGACAATGTGTGTCATGACATCAGAAGACAGCACTCATAGCAAAATGATGCAAAGTGCTGTACAACTGCATTACACAATTCAGGCTATTAATAGTGATTATACTGGGAACAAAAGAACCTAAAATTTACTGTACAGTAAATTAATAGTTGGAAGCACTATATAAATTCCATTACTGCAGTGAGACTCAAAGAGCATTCGAAAGAACTTAGAGCCACAGAAACGCTAGTAACATCTCTATGTTTAACACAGTAGAATATATTGTCCTGTAATTTTATGACTTCTAACGCAGAATGTACACAGGCAGGAAAACTGTGACTGATGATGAGGAGAGTGTCATTCTATTCATTACTGAAAAAGCGACCAAACTGGCCACGGAACCTACAGGCATGTCAACCAGAATTCTCACAGTTCACGAGTATCTGCTGTGGGCGACAGCATTCTGCCATGTGAAGGAAGTCTTCATATTATAGCCTGGCAGCCCTGCTGCAAGTGCAGTTCTCCATGCAGCATGCTTGGTAGGTTTTATTTGAGCAGAAACTGCAGTTCTTTAAAAGGTATTCACTCTCACATTTTTCTTCCAGTTCTGTGTTCCTCTATGAGGCACTGGAAAAGGTATGTGTGCGAAGACAGCGTTGTACATTTGATGAAGTCATACTATCAGAAATCATCGAAGGATTGCACTCTTGGACATATGCAAGTTTGTCTTGAGGGAAAAATGTTGCTGCAGTGCAGGTAGTCTGAGAATACAGTCTAGTCATCAGCCAAGCCAAGCATAGCCATGTATGTTTCAGCTGATTAAATCTATTGAGTCCTCAGTGCCAGAGGCTCTCCAAGCTGAGGAGAGGAGGAAGAGATGACAGGGGAAACAAAGCTGCTGTCAGCAGAGGGTGCGTTTAAAGTTATGATACATCTGAAAACTCCAGAATATATCAAATAGTTGTAATTCTTCAGTTCCAAATTAAATTCAATTGAAAGCATAAACCCTTCTATTTACGAAACTGTTACATCAGGAAAGGGTTACATACCAGCCTTAATTTTACACTGGCTTTCCTCTCTCTTGGCCACCTGAACATGGGCTCAGGAAGAATCACACCTTATGAGGAATATTGTAAACAGAAATCGGGGATTACATCTCAGAATGAATGAAAATAACATGGTATAACTAATCACACTATTAAAACAAGAAAAACTGCAATTTCTCTTCACCAAGTAATTTCTTTCTTCAATCGTTTCTCTCCTTGCTTCATTTACAGTGTCATGTACATGAAACACTGCAACTTTTTAAACATGTCTTCTTGTATGCTGTTTATTTCAAACATTTACTTCTGGCAACAAATACACATACTTAGCACACAAACATAATGCAAAGAGTCATGGCCAAGAATACACTATATGTATCAAATAAAAAATGTTGCATACAGAAGAATATAACAATAAATAAAACACGTAGCAATTATTACATTAGCAAATAGCCAAAATTATTTAAAAGTGGAAATTACAGTAAGAGTAAAAGTAATTACAGAAGCAGACTAAAAATACTGTGCATCTGTTTTACTGTTCTACAGCTGTTTTACTGCTACTGACAACTAATCTAGAGAATTCTCACATGAATTGGAAGAACTGGAAGACCGTGGGGTGGCACTTTGTGTGGAGTTTGCATGTTCTCCCCATGTCTACGTGGGATTCCTCTGGGTGCTCTCGTTTCCTCCCGCAGTCCAAAAACATGCTCTTCAGGTTCACCCATAGTGTGAGACTGAGACAGGTAGAGCGTGTTCCACTGATGTATGGATGAGTGACCCCATTGTAAGTAGTGTATCTAGCAGTGTAAGTCACCTTGGTGAATGAGGCGTGTGGGCTGATAACATTACACAGAGTTCCTTGGAAGTTGGGTTGGAGAAAAGCAACTGCTAAATGTAATGTAAATGGCTATGAACTGCTAGAGAGTGTGATACACACACACATCTTCAGAACCGCTTGTCCCATATGGGGTCACGGGGAACCGGAGCCAACCCGGTAACACAGGGCATAAGGCCAGAGGAGGAGGGGACACACCCAGGACGGGACGCCAGTGCGTCGGAAGGCACCCCAAGCGGGACTTGAACCCCAGACCCACCGGAAAGCAGGACTGTGGTCCAACCCACTGCGCCACCGCACCCCCGAGAGTGTGATATAAAGCAGCAAATCACTGATTAAAAGTGCAAAAATCTTGAAAAATTCTCTAGTATTTCACTAATATACATTTGTAACAAACTGAATCAAAATTAAAAAGTCCACTGAGTCCTGTCATAACAAAACCCAATTCAGTTGTTACAATATTGCTCCTTAGACCATATTATTACAAGTACTGTATCTTACAACATCATGCTGTAGACACAAGTCTCAAAATAATCTTAGAGGGCCAGATGGCTCTGCAGAATGGAATGATCTGTGAATCCTTGTTCAGTAATATAGTGATTTTCTAGGGTCAACTGTGTTCTCCTACAATTACTAGAATGACTGCCATCTTATTATTTGAACTGTCCATCTGCTCCATGCAACGGAGGATCATTTATGGGGTCTTTTGGACGTTCTTAACTTAAACCATTACAGGTTCTTAACTGAAACCACTAGTGGCACTTTTTTATTAAAAAGAGTGGGTTTTGGGTCAAAATACATCAAATTTTTGAACATTTTGACATGTTTTGACAGCAATGAAATTACTTTGTTGTATGACTACTGGTAAACAAATATTGCATCATACATCAACAAGGCTATACATACGAATGTTGCAAGTGGAAGAGGAAATTATTTCATCTGTCCTACTTTGCCGTCATACATGTTATATTTATATATCTTGTTTTTTGTTTGGGTTTTGTTTTTTTTTGTTTTGTTTTCAAAGAAGTTTTACTCATTAAATAATTTGCAAAGTACATTGATCCAAACTACAACGATGGAACTTTACGAATACATTACCAGTGGCTACCTAGCCATATGTCTTAAATACTCTTAGTTCTACAGTCTAATAGGTGTTATAATTTTCTACGTATTTGTCTTCCATAAAGAGGGTCAGATGTCTTTCCATAATATTTAGTTAGTAAACTCCAAACTTTTACCAAATAAGCCCAGACAGAGAAGGGATAGAAAAGGGATCATTTCTATTTGGGCAAGCAATATCCGGGGCCAGCAAGATCTCCAAAGGAGTCTTCTCCCCATGTGTGGCAATCAGTCCGGGAAATCGATGTGGGCTAGGTGCCAGGCTTCGTTTTAGTAAAACTGCCATAACACTATCACAC
Source organism: Scleropages formosus (assembly GCF_900964775.1). Lineage (NCBI taxonomy): Eukaryota > Metazoa > Chordata > Actinopteri > Osteoglossiformes > Osteoglossidae > Scleropages > Scleropages formosus. The sequence goes on from NC_041822.1 coordinate 13,886,760, forward strand.
ACTTTCTGATCATTACTTCTCCACAAGAAAGCAAACAGCAAGAGACATTGGACTTCAGCTCTGCAGTGTCATACTGTAAGGACATTTAGTACATGGCTTGTAAGACTTCATGTGTGTCTCAGTATTTGTTTAAACACTTTTGACTGTGCACATCGTATAACTGATGCAGACTTCATTTGCACCTCAGAAGTTTGTAAAGTAAAATCCATATAGCGTGTAACAAATGTCAGAATGCCTGATGCTACTGGCAATTAAAGGTTTAGAAGAAATATCATCCAGTGTAATGACTCAAAGTTATAGCCCATTTTATTTATTGGGCAGTATTAACATACTCTTGAAAATAAGTTTTTGTCTGCACCACTAAAATCCGTTTTCAAAGATTCTTAATTTGTCTGTTTCATTATTTTAACAAACTGAAAGCTGAATTAACTGTTATTACATACTGTTTACTCCTACACACTTTCTCACATAATGTCAAAGGCAATCTGGTGCCCTGGGTGATGTAACATTATTGGTGAAGAAACATATTACCTTCACATTATAAATATTTGCCATTGTCAATTAAATTTAACACATATTAAACTGTCTGCAGCAATTTAATCTACTACTGAAACTTAAAAAACTGTAGAGACAAGAGTACATCTAAAGGGATGCATTATCCTTGATTGAGTTTCTCTGTTCTTCTAAGGGAACATGAACATCTTCAAAACCAGGATCTTTGCCATGTTCCTACATTTTGTTGAGTGTGTACGTATGTTTTAAAACACAAAAGTTATCAAGGTTGTTGAAGCTAAGTAATCTATAGAAGTGTGACCGGAAAATTCTAAAGTTTTTGTACTTAGACTAATAGATTAAGCTGAACATAAAGAATAGCTGTCAACCCTCATAAAATACTTTTTGGATATCGTTAAAATGTTTCCTTGGATATGACTACATACAAGACTTGCTCATCCTTTAGAATCCATTAACCTTGATAAAGTATGGAATACTGACGGGGACAACAAAACTGACCCTCAAAATAGAACAATGAATCCCTGATGTGAAGAGCATGTGTGAGCCAACCGATGATAAAGAGAAAGAAAACATGTGTTTGCTCTATTTTTTTTCTGTCATTATTTCTCACTGGTATGCATGAAGGAAACTGGATACAAAAACATGTGGCTATGCCTCGTATTACAGACACATACCAGCACAGGCCCTCTAAACCATTTGACAGAAAAGGCCAAAGAAGCTATTGAATGTCTGAGGAGCTAAATGCTAGCAGGCCTTGCTTTACTAATGTCAATTACAACAGCGAAGGGAGAGAAAAGCCTTCTTTATCCAACTTACAAAAATAACACAACTCTACAGATATTTAGCCAACGGAATATACAACAGTTTTGTGTGTGTTTAAGTTGAAGGGTATCACTAATATTCACAACAGTGTTTTAAAGCTAGTTTTGCTTAACTGCACGTGCAATGAGCTTGCTTATAGTGTATGCAAAGTTAATGCTAAATCTGTAACAGGAAAGTTAAGTGAACAATCAATCAATGATACTCTTGGCCACCACTGTCAATGGTCAGGTTACAAAATATTTAGAGGCTATGAATCTATCATACACACAGGAGTTGAAAGCTTTCTAGTTGATAAGCTGATGCATCCATCAGTTTCCCAAAATTGCTGCTCATGAATACACAGTTACATGTTCTTTTTAACCTTAAATGAAAGGCAGAAACATTATACCATCTGCTCTGCAAAAATTAGAAATGCTAACTGAATGGGTTGGATGCTTACAAAATCCCAAACATATGCTTCTGATGAACAGAGAAGAACTTATTAACCAATACAATGCAAGTTTTGTAAGACCACTTTCCAAGGACCAAAACACTCCTGGCAGATTCTGAATGCCTCCATGATTTCAGAATGAAACAGATGCACGCTGGTCTGACAAATAAACACTTCAAGAGGAATGCTCGCACCTATTTTATCCTTTAATATTTCATCTTTCTTACTATGATTTGGCTCATCTTCAGACAGGATGTACTGTATTTCACTAGAGCCATGTTGATGAATCTGTTAATTTATTCATTCATCCGTAAGACTAATGCATGCAGAAATTGGCTGTAAAAAGTCACAAGAAGGAAACAAGAAGACTCACAAGCCATGTATGTCCTGTATTTTAATTACATTACTTAGCATAACATTATTGCTGAATCCTTTACTTAGAGAAATTAATTTCCATTGGCACTGAGGGGTGGCTCATATTGTAGGTCCTGAACAGTCCTTTTCACCTCCATATTAAATATTATGACAGTCTATTTTCTTCACTTTTCATACAGGAGACTTCGTAAACACATTTTTGGAACTTTAATACTGTTCCTCCATGTTTTCCTGCTTTGTTTCCTGTTATTTTCAACACCAGAATGATCACTACTTCATTCAATAGATGAAAGTATACCATAGGAAAAGAAAAATTTTAGAATCAACAAGTTGTGAAGGTATCAGCTAAGAGTAACTTTTCCTCCTGCCACTCTCGTGTTAAGGATGAATATTAATAAGGCCACAAGCAGCCTTGCAAAAATATGTTTTATTTAGAAATACTCATACGGTAAGCGTAGAAAAGTTGTATTTCACCGGAACTGATACAATGTTGTAGAGGATACTTTAAAAAAGGCATAGTTATGAAGCAAACTGTGTGATTCAGAAGAGTATACATGCCCATTTTTAAGAACCTTAAATGTTCAGGAAAGACAAAGCAAGGTGCACTACTTCAGTACAGCAGATGAGTTTATTTTTATTAATTTAAATGCAAAGGAACTGTTATCGCTGTTTTTTTCCCTGTCATATCAAACCTGGCAAGGGGTATGAAAAATTCTAAAATAGAAAGTATTTTTGTGTTACTTTGTCAATCATGTATTACAGAAATGTTTTTCTCACATGTAATTAGCCTTGAAAATGACATAAAAATGTTTTCTGAGAGATGTGGAAAGATTTACAAGTGTTTGTACAGCAACACTCATAAAAGAAAATTGATGGCTGCAGCTCTGAGGCTTGGCAGTCATTATGCCACCTATTAAGTTATATACCCTACAAATATTGTCTTCGTAATGGGCTCCTCAGGTAGGTGCAGATATATAATAATACTTTTTCTCTCTTACAGTATAACCATTACAGAGGTTTTTCATATATAGGAATAAAAAGATGAGGGCACACTTTGGACACACAGGCCAATTTCACCTTTCTCAAGTGCTTTACTGATGTATGACATTCAACTCAATCACGACTATATTATTATTGGCTTGAGGGACAGGCTTTTAAAAAAATTCTTAAACTGTGTGGGATTTTATCTGCATGTAAAAGACATAACTCCTTATTGGATGGCCTAGATTTCACACGGCCTTTTTAGATTGCCAGCCCTCTGTGTGATTACAGGAATGGTTATCAGCAACTGTTGATTTCTTGATATAAGGAGCGATATATCATGTGGAGGGCTGGTGGACTGATCAGTGGGATTCACATGTATTACTGCTTTACTACTAGCTGATCAGTGAGGGCTCCTCAGAGATGAGCGGGGTAGTGAAAAGGCTGTTTGTTTCTACTGGTCTGAAAGTGCTGTGTTCACTTCATGCCCTTGTGAAACGCTATCAGTTGAGCTGGTTTCCATTATGGATGAAACACAACAGTAACTTGCTCCGAACCACTTTGCAAAGTATGAAACATAATCCTTGAGATCCAGCTTGTTTCTTAGCTAAATGAAGGCCTCAGCCATCTTACAAGTCTTTTTGTATTTTTCATTGCATATAATTCTAAGACAAATGTCACAAGGCTGTTTTTTTGGAAAATTAAAAAAAGGTCTTTTTAAGTGCTTAATCCCTTAAAATATTAGATCAGACATGGTCTTGGAGAAACAGTGGTCTGACTTACAAATTAATTTCTTTACTTTCTATTTCGCAGAGACTTATTTAAAGTTACAAATTATCAATGGTCCTGTGATCAGTCTGAAGTTGATATTTGTGTGTGCATAAACTAATAACAGACAAATCTGTGGCCTTCCAGTTATGCCATTTAGACACTACATCCATGGACACATCCAGCGATTATAAGGCGCAAAATCTCTGTACAACACATTGTATCCTTGTTTGGTCAGTTGAATCACTGGCTGGGGATTCATACCCACAACAACCCTCTAGGTATTTCAGGTAGTGAACCCCCACTGATTTGCCTAAATAATACTATATTATGGATTATGTACTACGAAAATGGAAAATAATGACCTTACTAAAAAACCTTAGTTTCACACTGTATCTTAAAGAGATATGGTTACTGCAGAATAAATCCTACAGGACTAGAGACACCAGCGCAACAAAAGAGAGCAATAATCACCAGAGACACGTAATCAGCATTCACTAACACAGAAAAGGCAGTTATCAGCTGAAATCTGACTACACCTGTATTTTTCCTTGAATTACGCACTTATTAATACGCATATATATAACTTTTGGACAAAGAGTGGCAGTCATCGATCGGGTGTCCTTGTCCCCTGCTGTATCATAGCTCCATTTGGAGTGCCATTAACACATGGCATCGCATGCCTGTTCAAAGTACACGGATTGCCTTGAGCTGGCAGATGGAGAAATGCAAACACACATGGCAACTGGCCCGCACATGTGTCTTCACTTAACACAACATGCATCAAAGCCACCAACCCCACAGTATATCACACAGCAGTCTTCAGGAATAGTGTTTCAGCAGCCTGCTGCATTCATACGTTAATCATATAAACTATTTTTGATCCTGAAAAAAGGACGTGAACTATTAAGAAGGATGAAAAATCATCCAGTACTTAGAACTGTTGTAAAAGCATCATTATACATCAGTTTCACGTTTTTGAAGTGAATACTGAGCTGAACGCTTCTCAGAAAATAGACAATGGTCTGTTTATATCTCTATCTAGGTTACAGTATCAGTTTCCGAAATAATTTATCATATAATTACATTAATGGGCTAATTATGTCACATAATGGCATGCAACAGAAATACCCCTTCAAAGAAAATCGGATCTTTCAGAGGCCATAATCTTACAACAAAACTTGAGCGAGGTACTTACCCTAAATTAATCTAATAAAATTCCCCAGCTGCATGAAAGGATAAATAACTGTAAGCTTGTAATAACTGTAACCTTAACACTGTAAGTCACTTTGGAGAAAAGCATCAGCTACATGAATAAATGTAAAACTAAACTGCAGATCTTTCAGTCATGATTAAGTGTAAAAATATGGGAAAGGAATAGCCCCAATCTAAGCAGGCCTAGTTTTATTTCATTTCCCATTTTTTCTTTTAATTTTTTAAACTATGTCAGTTGTTTGACCTCCCAGTCCAACCCTGCTGCTATTGAATATGATGATTTTAAGAGGTGGCCTCTACAGTCTTCCTAATTGTATTCTGGATCATGTATGAATAATGAATAACCATAATGAAAGATGCTGGAGTCAGAGCACGAACAATGGCCAGTAAAGCGCCCTTCAAAACCTGCAGTGCCTTTTTTCGATAATTTTATCACCCAAAAGTGCACTAACGGGTCAAACTACACACACACACACACACACACACACATCATCATCATGATCATCATGTGTTCCACACTCATCAGGGTGTGTGCAAAGAAAGAGTGCACCGTTCAGTGCGGCTCCTGGGCTCTTTTCATTTGACGTTTACAGTTTGAGTTATGCATGATTTATATAACACACTGTTATTGCTCCAAGGTGTCCTTGTAGTTACCCTCCGAAATCCGGATACGCTCCGTCAATTCTTCCCAGTTTCGATTGTGTGTGTGCGTGCGCGAGCGCGCGCGCGTGTGTGGAAACTCACTTCGTCGCACATTTATTTACTCTGTAATGATGTAAGACACCGCTAGGTTTTTTTTTTTTTAAAAAAAGACCTTAAGAACCAGGTATTGCACTGATGTGTATTGCGGCGGGAACCTTAAGTTTGCGATAAGTCACGAGTGCGAGAAAAGACAGCTACAGACGAGCAAAGAAAGCACCGCCGGGTGTGAAGAAGAGTAATTCAGCGCGAGCCTGGACTCCTACATACACAGATACACAGATACACACACAGAGACCGGCTCGAGCGGTGCCCTGGCGCACTTTATCTCCTCGCCACGCGAAGCCGCTCCGTTTTTTTTCTTTCCTTAAACAGTGAAAAGGTGTCGATGAATCAATCGAGGTAACCGCGCGCCCACTTTGCTTCTCCCGCTCGCTGACTGACTCGCATTCATTGTCCCGCGCGAGTGTTCGGCGGTTTTCCGCGAGGCGAGCGAGTGCAGCCCCTCAGTGCCGGGCGGTACCACAAAAGCCGCTCCATGACCATGGGCCATGGCATGACTGCGGTCGACGCCGGCTCCACCGAGAACACTGTACTGTTTCAGCCGCTGCGCCCAGCGACTCGCCTTCCATTGACCCAAACAGAAACACCGCCGCTAGTTTTAAGAGCGTCGGTTCGGCAGCTCGGAGACGCTCGAGTCCTTTTCATCCTTCATCCGCACACGCCCTGCTGGCTTCTCACTTTCTCAACCGCGCTCACTGACTAGTATTTCAAAGTACAAAACAAAAGGCAAGGGCGCAGGGCTCACCGTCGAAGTCCCTGGAAGGAGGACGGCCACGACATGCGGGATTTCTTCAAGCCGGGTCGGTGTCCGGTGTCCACCGCGTAGGTCCGGTCCATGGTTCGAGGGCACAGGTACTTCTCGGTGTCGGAAAATCCTCTTTGTCTCACCCGGTGGTGCTTCCTGGCTGCGAGCGGCTGCTGCTGCTGGTGGAGGAGGTGGAGGTGGAGGTGGTGGAGGTGCGGAGGGAGAGAGGACGGGTTCTGCTGCCTCCACAGATGCTTCGGAGCGCTCGCATCTCCACCGCCGCGGCTGTGGCTGTGACTCTGACTGTGACTCTGACCGTGACTGTGACTGCCGCTGCCCGCGCCCAGGGCTGCTGCTGCTGTGGCTGCCGCCGCTGCCGCCACCACTACCGCGGCTGCTGCTGTCCCTCCGGCGCGCGCGCTCTCCGTCCCATCCATCGCGAGGCTGGAGCTCGAGGCGCAGTAACCCGCGGCACACCGAGCGGCGCGGAGCGCGAAAGCAATGATCCCTATTTGTGTTACAGTTACGCTTTTTTTCGTTTTTCTTGTCTTTTTCTGCTCCACCTCTGCTTGGCGGGTTACTCACAAGGTCCGAAAAGTTGGACAGCTCGAAGAAGTATAATTACGTCACGACAAAACACAACTTCGGATGGATTCCTCGAAACTTTCTTTTTTACTCCTCGAAAAATTGCCTCAGCCGCCGGCTGCTCAGCACTTAAAGGAATTCTAGTTTATTTGGGTGTAATTAACTCTTTCAACATGTCCCTCGTCACGAAAAAAGTGTGAATGTGAGAGTAAAAGATGTACTTAGCAGGAAGGGTCCTTCACATAATAATAAATGTCTCGTGCTGATAGTCTTCATTTCACACGGGTCATTTCTTATTGTTGCCCATTAACTGTCATCTACTAAATATCAGCAAACGTCCAGAGTCCCATCTGCTTTTCTACCCTTTCGCCTGCAGTCGTGTGTCCTTCATGAAACGTTTGCCATCTTCCCAGATCACACCTTCTTTTTCCTACAAAGTATGGGTGTGACGGCTGCTTCCACCCAAATGGCTGTTTGCAGCACCCCCACCCCATGCAGCACACACACACACACACACACAAAAATCACTGAGGAAGAGGTGAACCTCCTAACCCAAAGGAGGACACATACCTTAAAGTGTGCATCATGTGTGTCTGAAAACAAACTAAAATATTCACCAAATATCGAAAGTCAGAATATCAATGTAAATCCAGCGAATGGAGGAAACTGATGCCGTCACTTGTCCTCCTCTTCGGCCTTAAGGATGTAGGGCAGGAATGTTATGCGAAGCACAGCCAAACTCATTAAATATTACCTATCATCGCTGTGTTTAATAAATTAATAAAGCAGGGGCTATGTAAAGGTCATCAGTGAAGTGCAAGGGATGCATTGGGGACTATACAGTAGTTATTCATATTTTATTCCTTTTTTAAACACCAGAATGTTGCTAACGAAGCAGTCAAGAAAACAGCACCTTGAGCAGTACTGAGAGACCAGTGCCGACAGCCAGCGTTTCCCACACCAGAAAGCGTTTCCATGAAATGGTGCTGGATTTGTGATATCAAAGGCTTATCTCCATTTATTTCCCCCTTTCAAGGTCCGGCTTCCCCTTGCACACGTTAAACACGTAACGTGATATAAAATCCCAGAAAATGCGAGAAATTTGTTAGAACTTTAAATGAAATGCAATGGGTGAGGAAACCACAGATCACACTGACTGCTATGATGAAGAAATTGCACAGTGGATATCGCTGAATCGCTTCAAACCTCATACGGAGGAAATTCAGTCAGTTAAGTGGCTTCCTTCCGTCTCAGCTGCTTTCAGAATTATTACATGCAGGAAAAGGGAGACCACCAAACACTCAGAGCTCCAAGGCAGAATGAGGGATGCCTGAATGGACTCCCTCTTTCGATGAGGCTCTCCAGGAGCGTGTTATCCCCATTTCCCGAGAGAAGTCAATCTTTGACTGCAGTTGCACTGCCATTTGTGATCTGCTCTTAAAACACTTGCGCGCACAGACACTGCTTTTAAACAGAGCGCATGCTTCCGCATTTTACATGTCACTATATGATGTGTGAGGACACCGAAATAAAATGATTTTCCGCTTAAAACACGCAGAGCTGTATACGGTACATGCAAAGGATGAATACAACAGGAATGCATTAATTCTGTCAAAATATATTTATTTTTTTCTCACAATTTCTATGGTTTTCATTAGAATTTTATGCTATGTATTTCAGACACATGTACACTCATACAAATATATACTCACGGTGTATATATTTAACAGATATACTGTAACTACCGTAATGTGGACTCTTATGCGGTGCAAAGGATGTGCACCACCCACAAGCTTTTATGCCAAAGTCTTTCTGACCTTTCCATTACATCGCTTTGTCTCTTCAGACAGGGCAGCACTGGAGAAAGGTTAAATATCACATCCTTGATGACAGGCCAGGTTGATTCTGTTCATTAGAGGGAAGCCTGGGAACCTTCTTTCTACGTCCATGTCTTGCCTTTGCTGTTATATTTTCCCTTTTTTCATTCAGCATGACACCTCTTAAATTGCATACCAAAGGGGGTCTTTGTGTTAGTACGCGGCTGTTCTATAGGCTTAGGTATGAGATGCACTTGAGAACCATGCCTCGCTCCTGGGTATTGGTATTTCCATTACACGGACAGCGTGTGCGCTGGGACCGGTGAAAGGACACGATGGGGAGGGGGGTTATCAGGTGGAATTTACAAGAATTCTCTTTAACTAGAATCCTTCCTCCCACTCTTGTCCCAGACAGCATTGTACTGGGTGACCCTGACCTAATGCATGAAGCACACCGCTTCCCACAGCTCTCCCCATAAAACATATCCCCTCCCTTCGCTGTGTCATTGGAACTGGTCCTGACCTGTTTTTTTTTTTTTTTTTTTTTAAAAAACCAAGGATACTAAGAGATATTCTGTGAATAGCTGTCACACTAACAACTGTGTGGTATTACCACCCTCCACTCCGGCACTCTGGCTTGCATTATAAATGAAGTTTTAAATGGGCTCTGTCATCTGTGTGATTTATACTGCTTCAGTTCTGACAGAATTGTTCCCCACTTTCTTCATTACAGTGGAATTGGCTGCAGAACCTGTAAAGGAGGGGAGAAAAAATGCTGCCAAAAATATTAATGTTTTGTTATCACTGTCTGCTTAGGTTATGAGTGATACTCAAATTTTTATTAATTCACCAGTGATATTAGTGCTTTGAAAAGCTTTCGTCTTTGAAAAATACAATGCTCTAAAACTCGAACATTATTCTATTAAAATGCAGGAGGAATCCAAGAGTTTAATGAACTCAGGGTGCACATAATCAACTAAGGAACAAAAATAATGCTAATATGTAATGTAGTTAGCTACATTCAAGCCTCCTTACTTTGCTTACTTTACATATTTGTACAGTAGATGACATTTTGAATAAAGTGTTATGAACAGATTTGTGAAGGCAACAACTTTTTGAAGGCAAATCCAGTTAACTAACAGCAACAGACACAGCTATAAAATCATACAATCTCATTCAAACTCATGTGTTTCACCTTGAGGGTGTTTTAAGGTTTACTGCTTCTTTTAGTTTCCCTGAGCAAAGCCAAATCTAGGGTAATAAAGTTATCCTGGGCAATTCCAGCACTATCCAAAGATCCAAAGATTTTTTTTACCTCCATGTGGACTTAGTCCAAGAGAAGCATGCCTCTTCTCCATGAATCCACATCATCCAGCAGTTCCTAGTCATTATCAAAACACTCAAAACTGAAGCTGCCTTGGAATGTTATGTCATTTTATTGTAACTGCCATGTGCTGCAAATTCAAGGTTAGAGTCTAATTCATTCATGTAAGGTGCTTGTAAGCTTTATTTAAGTTGCTTCTTTTCAGGCTAATGATCTTAGCTTTAAATACTAGACAGGAACCTGGATCTTACATTCAGAAAAATAGAGAGAGTATGAAAACTGGTAGCTTATGTTGTACAAGTTACAGTACATTAAATGTGAAAGTGCTATCTATATATTTACAAAACTTGCTATTTATTTAAACTTTCTGTTTAGAAATATGCCCTTTGTGTAGCGTCCGGACGGGAGTCCGACACGGACGCGCGTTGCTATTACGTCCAAACACAGACGAAATATATAATGACTTCACGTGCAGTGTGAGGTTAGACGTGTACGGTGAGTATTGTAAGACACTCGGTGGAAGTGAAACAAGAAACACGAGACCAGGAAACACACACGGTGTTGGAACTACGGTGAACAGTGAAACGCTAATCTGTGAGTCTGACCGCAACCCTGAGACGTGACGAAATACCGGACAGGAACGATGGACCAGGACTGAAGAACAAGGGGCAGGAACTGACGGGACGGGCACTCGGGACTGGAACATGCACACCTAGAAAACAAACTGAGGGAACAAGAGACTACCAATCGCCAACGAAGCACAAGAGAACTGCTGATTAAGAATCCGCGACTAGTTCTGCTCCGCTGGCTCCTTTTATACCTCCATGTCCTACGAGACTGTGAGGTGATAGGTGAGCGTTAGCTAGCGGCACTGAGTGGCGCCGCCTCTGACCAGGAGGGGCAGTGACCCCGTGGGATGTGACAGTACCCCCCCCTCCAGGGGCGGCTCCAGCCGCAGAACGCCGGCGGGTAGGCGGTCGCCCCCGCCGTCGCGGAGCAGGCCGATCTGGATGACACTCATGGAAGTCCTCAATAAGAGCTGGGTCCAAGATGTCCCGTGCTGGTACCCAAGACTGCTCCTCCGGCCCATAGCCCTCCCAGTCGACCAGATAGTACAGCGTACCCCGTCTCCGTTTGGAGTCCAAGAGGGCCCTGACGGAGTAGGCAGGAGAACCATCCACATCCAACGGTGGAGGTGGAGCAACTGCTGGGCTCTGCAGGGCGGAAACACAATGGGGCTTGAGGCGCGAAACATGAAACGTGGGACAGATACGATAATGCGAGGGCAACTGAAGACGGTAAGAAACCGGGTTGATCCTCTTCAGGATCTTGAAGGGGCCGATGAAACGGGGGGCAAGCTTCCTCGAGGGCAAATGCAGTTTGAGATCCTGGGTGGACAACCATACTCTCTGCCCTGGCTGGTACAATACAGTCCTACGCCTTTTGTCGGCCTTCTCCTTTTGGTGGGATACCACCTCCTGGAGACGGACATGTGCGGATTCCCACACCGACTCACTCCTCTTGTACCAGTCGTCCACAGCTGGCAACCCACTGGTCTCCATCGTCCACGGGAACAGCGGAGGCTGGTAACCGAGCACACACTGGAAAGGAGTTAAGTTTGTGGACGAATGGACCAGGGAGTTCTGGGCGTACTCTGCCCAGGGGAGGTATCTGCTCCAATCCGCTTGATTCTGAGCACAGTAACTCCGCAGGTAACGTCCAACCTCCTGGTTGAGGCGTTCCACTTGCCCATTAGACTGTGGATGATAACCAGAGGAGAGGCTGACTGAGACTCCTAAGCGGGCAAAGAAGGCCGTCCAGACTCTTGAGGTGAACTGGGGTCCCCTGTCCGAGACGACATCCTCTGGCAGGCCATACAGCCGGAAGACATGTTGGAACAGCAGTTCCGCGGTCTCCAGGGCTGTAGGTAGACCTTTCAGAGGAATCAGTCGACAGGCCTTGGAAAAGCGATCTATGACGACCAATATGGTGGTGTTTCCATCAGAACACGGAAGATCAGTAAGGAAGTCCACCGCTATATGGGACCATGGACGGTTGGGAATCGGGAGTGGCTCTAAAAGCCCTGCTGGCAGCTGCCGTGGGACCTTGGCCTGGGCACATGTGGTGCAGGCAAGGACGAAGTCTCGTACGTCCTGTTTCATGGATGGCCACCAGAAGCGTTCAGCGAGAAGCTTCAAGGTTCGGTTGACCCCTGGGTGTCCTGTACTTGGACCATCATGGGCCCAGTGTAGGAGCTCGGACCGAACAGTGGACGGGACGTATTCTTTGTCTTGGGGCTGCTCGTTGGGACCGGGTTCTTGACGTTGGGCTGCTTGGATATCGTCCAATAAAGCCCAACGGATAGGAGCCACAAACTGCGTCGGGGACAAGATGGTGTCTGGTGGGGAGAGCTGAGGCGATACCTCGAACAAACGGGACAGGGCATCGGCCTTGCCGTTCTTGGAGCCAGGACGATAGGTCACCGTGAAACGGAACCTGGTGAAGAACATGGCCCACCGCGCCTGTCTGGAATTGAGCCTCTTTGCCTTCTGCAGATACTCCAGGTTCCGGTGATCAGTTAACACTAAGAATGGGTGCGTAGCCCCCTCTAACCAATGTCTCCACTCTTCTAAGGCCATCTTTATGGCTAAGAGCTCCCTGTTTCCTACATCATAATTCTGTTCAGTAGGCGACATCTTGTGTGAGAAATACGCACATGGATAGAGCTTCAGGGGACTTCCCTGGCGCTGTGAGAGCACTGCCCCTACCCCGGCCTCAGATGCATCAACCTCCACAATAAAGGGCAGTTTGGGATCAGGGTGCTTCAGGATTGGGGCAGAAGTAAAACGCTTCTTTAGGTCTTCAAAGGCCTGACTCGCCTCAGGAGTCCAGGTCAGGCGCCTAGGGGCTCCTTTTAACAGAGCAGTCAACGGGGCTGCAACGGAACTGAAGTTCCTTATGAAGCGCCTATAGAAATTCGCAAAACCTAGGAACCGTTGCAGGTCCTTTACTGTCTTTGGCTGGGGCCATGACAGAACTGCCGAGACCTTCTGTGGATCCATCGTGACCCCGTTGGGTGTTAGGATGTACCCCAGGAAATCCACAGAGTGCACATGGAACTGGCACTTCTCCCCTTTCACGTACAGCTTATGTGCTGCCAGCTTTTGCAACACCTCCCTGACATGTCCAATATGCTCCTCACGGGACCGAGAAAAGATCAGGATATCATCCAGATACACTAATACTGAGCGATTAATTAGTTCTCTGAGTACTTCATTAACAAAAGCCTGGAATACGGAAGGTGCATTCGCCAGGCCAAAAGGCATGACCAGGTACTCATAATGGCCGAGGGCGGTGCTAAAGGCGGTCTTCCACTCATCCCCTTCCCTAACGCGAATCAGGTTATATGCGCTCCTAAGGTCCAGTTTAGTAAAGATGGTAGCACCGGAAACCTGTTCGAGGGCCGACGTGATAAGAGGCAAGGGGTGCGGGTACTTCACAGTAATGGCATTTAGCCCCCGATAATCAATACAGGGGCGCAAACCCCCGTCCTTTTTCTCAACAAAGAAAAAGCCAGCGGAAGCTGGAGAGGTAGACGGCCGGATGAATCCGGCTTCTAGTGCCTCCGTTATATAAGCCTCCATTGCCTGATGTTCAGGTTGAGAAAGAGGGTATACCCGCCCCCTAGGGGGTGTAGTGCCCGAAAAAAGATCTATAGCACAATCCCAAGGTCTATGAGGAGGCAGTTCTGCAGCCTTGTGTTTGCTAAACACCGCCACTAGATCTGCATACTCCCTTGGAAGCTGCAGGGGCAGATCTGCATTAGGGCTCTCTATGGATGTGGAGTTACAAGATGTCTCCAGGTGTTCGGGACACTGCTGTCCCCAAGACAGCAGTTTCCCCTCCCTCCAAGAGATAATAGGGTCATGGGTGCATAACCATGGATATCCCAAAATAATGGGGTTATCAGGGGACTTAATCAGATAGAACCATATCTGTTCCTTATGGAGTGGCCCTACCTGCATAGTAACGGGCTCTGTGCGCTGCTCTACACGCCCCGACCCGATTGGAGCGCCATCAATAGCTTTAACAGCCAGGGGTTTGGGGCATCGGGCACAGGGCAAGCCCCAGGACGCGGCCATATCATGATCCATGAAATTCCCTGCAGCGCCACTGTCTACCATAGCTTCCGTCTGCTGCTGCTGGAAACCCCAGGATACTGTAACTGGTAATGTCAACAGGGAGGTATGGAGAGATACATCACTCACCAGTAAGTCGGTCCGTTGGGATCCACGGGGTGGCCGCACTGGACAGGAAACCTGCACGTGATCCGCAGCTCCACAGTAAAAGCACAAGCGTTGCAGAAAACGGCGCCTCCTTTCCTCCTCTGTCAAACGCCCGTTACTGAGTCGTATTATTCCCTGTCTGACGCACTGTTCTTCGAGCCCTGCACAGCTGACAAGGTTGCGTGCTTGAGCCGGCTCACTGTCCACAGGGCTGTAGGGCACCTGCTGCCCTGGCGGCGTCGGGGTCCGGCTGGACCCGGAGTTGCTCCGGTAATCCGGCGAGAACTCCTGAGAGAGTGGTCTTGACAATCGGGGGCTGGATGTCTTCTCCACTGGAGACCTGGAACGCACCTGAAAACTCTTGGTGCTGGGGAAGAACTGTCTCTCTGTCTTTCTGTCTGGGCTAGGGGGTGACTCTGGAGAGTAGGGCCCTGGGAACAGAGAGGCTGGACTGGAGATTGAGTATTCTGTGTAATTCTGGTTCTCACCTCTACTACCTTGCAAAGCCTCCGGGAAGGGAACGGACAGCTGCTCAGTAGCGCTGATCCCATTGGTCTGCACAGGGCTCGTGGGCTCTGCGCGAGGACCCGAGGAAGCATAAAGACGATCAAAAAGACATGTCCGCCAATCATCATGCGTTTGCGAACTGGTCGGATCGGCGCCCCGCCCACCGTGACTGAGGAGTCGTGTCAACTGCTCCAACTGATCTGTGAGGCGGCTAGCGGCGTTTGCGCAAACCAGGAGCCGTTCTTGGTTCGCCTCTGTCAGATCCGCCAGCTCACGCCATTCCGCTGAAGTCATATTAGCAGGCGGATTCTTCTGTAGCGTCCGGACGGGAGTCCGACACGGACGCGCGTTGCTATTACGTCCAAACACAGACGAAATATATAATGACTTCACGTGCAGTGTGAGGTTAGACGTGTACGGTGAGTATTGTAAGACACTCGGTGGAAGTGAAACAAGAAACACGAGACCAGGAAACACACACGGTGTTGGAACTACGGTGAACAGTGAAACGCTAATCTGTGAGTCTGACCGCAACCCTGAGACGTGACGAAATACCGGACAGGAACGATGGACCAGGACTGAAGAACAAGAGGCAGGAACTGACGGGACGGGCACTCGGGACTGGAACATGCACACCTAGAAAACAAACTGAGGGAACAAGAGACTACCAATCGCCAACGAAGCACAAGAGAACTGCTGATTAAGAATCCGCGACTAGTTCTGCTCCGCTGGCTCCTTTTATACCTCCATGTCCTACGAGACTGTGAGGTGATAGGTGAGCGTTAGCTAGCGGCACTGAGTGGCGCCGCCTCTGACCAGGAGGGGCAGTGACCCCGTGGGATGTGACACTTTGTCCACTGGCATTCATGTCATTCAACACCTCTACAAACCAACTGCATTTTAGACACATTACTCACTTAAGAATAGCTATTTTACAAATTAAAAAGAGGTTTATTTAAACTTCTTAGTTCCCAGGAGGTTGTATTATTACCAAAAACCACAGGTTCAGAATTTTTTCATTCGCTCAGCTTTTGCCTATCCATAATGTGGGCCTAGACCCTATGGTCTAGTAACATTTTATTATGCTGACACATGTCTGCTCTGAATCACAGACACACACTTTCCTGAACCGCTTGTCCCATTTGGGGTCGTGGGGAGCCAGAGCCTAACCTGGAAACACAGGGCATAAGGCTCGAGGGGGAGGGGACACATCCAGGACAGGATGCCAGTCTGTTGCAAGGTACCCCAAGCGGGACTCAAATCCCAGACCCACCGGAGAGCAGGACGCGGTCCAACCCGCTGCGCCGCTGCGCCACCGCGCCCCCCTACTCTGAATCACAACAATAAAATAAAAATAAATAAATACTGACAGCAGAGACATCTTTTCTATGTCAAGGACAGTTATGAGTAACTGATTCCATTACAAATGGCAGATTTTCTCTGCCCATTCAAAACACAGTTAATTTTCAATGTGTGTGGGTGTACATCCTACAAACAAGACTCCAGCGTCTCACAAAAGGCACTTGGACAATGTATGTACACAGTAGCATCAAGCAGGACCCTTGCTTTCAAAAGAATGTTGTGAGTCATGTTTTGAGTGCTTTTCCTGATGGAAACGTTTTAAAAAAGTCCACTCGCTAATGTGCAAGTTGTACCAGGGTTTCATTTGCACTGGAGGACTTGAAATGTAGTGTACAAACTCTTTCCTGTATGACGAATCTAATAGGTTTATATGTTACCCAGACACACACACACACACACGTCCACACAGAGAAGTGAGTTTGGCCAAAACCTAGATGAGCTGTGGAGAACAAGCCACGCCCAGCTGGTGTCTTGTTAAAACACCTTTCATTTCTCCTGGCTGGAGATGGGAGCTGGAACAAGTACGCACAGCAGCAGTCAATGGGAGGAAAAATCAAAGTCAGTGAAGAATTTAAAAAAAAAAACCCTGAAAAGGACCCAGAGACATTTCCTCCATTGTTGGACTTCATTGTTGGTTTTTCAAAATGTATTCTATGTTGTTGTTTTGTGTCAGAAACCCCTAACAAGGAACATCTGATATTTTTCTTATTTTAGCAGCACTTTAATAAAGATATCACCCAGACACAAACTGGGCCCATCTTTTCTAGTGGCAAATTAGGCCAATGTATCAGTCATAAATTTCTTCATGCAAATCACATACACCAATATGTACAGCAAACATAAGTTTACAGTTTTCATGGCAAGCAAATCTGTCTCATTTTAAAATAAAAACTTGCGTTACTACTTGTAAATATTTAATGACTCTTTGATAAATAGGCAGAGGAACCAGTATACTGCTCTTATTCTCTATCAATTACAATTAGTGCAGCATGTTTAAAGGTCATTAAAGATCTCAGTCTGTACCCAGAAAGGTGCAAAGTAACAGGGGAGCACTGATATTTAACAAGGAAATACTTTAAACTGAATCGCTTTTGTGAATATCCAGTGTTTCCGTTTGAAACATTAAAAATTGGTCCGGATATGCAAACAGATATAATTTGAATACAGTCATGTAACAATTACTTGCACTTCCCTGCAGCGGGCCTTACAAAATTAGGTCATGTGATGACTTGACCCACGCACACTTTTGTTGCAGGCCCCGCTGAGCCCCAGGAAATGAGAGACATCTCCAGGGGGCTGATTCGGCGCACCGGTCTGGTGCTGATTTGTCACACTACACACACGAAAGGGGGAGGGGAAAGTTGTGAACAGTCTGGGAGGAATGGAGCCAGAGATCAGACTGTGTGGCTCGAAGGAAAAAAGTAGCAACCGCATGTAGATGCTTGCTGTAAAAGCCTATGAACGAGTCATCGGTCTCTGATTAGCATAAAAATGAAGATTTAAAGCCTAGATGCAGGACAGTGAGTGAGATTCTTCAGCAAACACAGGGAAATCCACACAGTATGACAAATACAGAGACTAGTATTTTGCAGGGAAAGATGGGCAGCTCATGATCTCAGCAGTACAGGTACAGGTTACAGGTCAGCGGTACAGGTTATCTAGCCTTTTAGTCATATTTGTTAATCAATAGTAGTCATGAAGGTATTAGCTGCAGAGTCCCTGTTGATCTAAAAAAAAATCAGTGAAGACAGCATGAACTCTTCCACTGTACATAAATAAAACATAAACAACTACTTGCAGTCTCTCGAGTGTTTCTTAGTGTTTAGCAAAGCCTACCATGGATCCCCATTGCATTTCGTGCTCAGCATCTGTCTCGGTCCCTGTGCACAAAGGCTTAGTCTTTTTAGGCTTAGTCTTCATTAGCTATTGAAATGTGACTTCTGCATTTTTCTGACATATCTATTTTTCTTTTTATTATGAGATCTGTGGAGATTGCCTGGGGATTCCTTGTTGTCATGATGGGGGAAGTGTCTCTCCACCTGGCCCCGTGTGCTCTTTGGTGTGTGTCTTTGACATGCTTCAAAAGTGAAATGCTGTCATGCCCCGTCAGGCAGCTGAATGACACTGTCAGCCCCCTGAGAGGGAGGGCCCTCCGCTCCAGGGTTTACTGATGATGAAAGTGCGGCGCATGCACACATTCAATCCTGTTCTGCCACTGCAGCATCAAGCACTCTACAGTGCATCAACCCATCAAGGTTTTCTCCTACCTTTGGGTAGCTCTTGAAACATGGAGTGTGGTGCTGATTCCATTTCCTGGAGCCAAGTGTGCGGTTTTCTCTCTGTGTTTTCCTTCTTCTCATTTGTCTACTAGTTCTGGTTTGTGGGATACCACATAGGCAGCAGGCCAAGAGTGCACTTTGAAGGTTTCTCTCCAGTGGTGGTCAAGGTTACAAATCCAGAGGCTAGTATTTTCATTGGAGCTGACAACAACAATTTCATTCTCATGCTACATACTGGAAGACTGTAAAAAATTCACCTGACAATAATAAAACATACCCCTCAATTAGGCCTATGAATGACAGATACAACAGGTTGCACATGAAATACTTTTTGAGAACTTTGAAGTATTAACCTGCAGCACAAGTATTGAAGATCTTTTGCATTATTTCTGAACATCAGCAAGGCAAATTGTAGAGTCAATAACTTGAACCTTGAATGCGACTCGAGATACTGCATTCAGGCTCTTCTACCGTATGTGAAAAAGAAATAAATTGAACAGGGAACACCTCTTAATGGACTGAACATGAAAAACTCCATACTGGTTTCTCACCTGCTGGTGTCAGTGGTGGTGATGGCAATGAGCGGAGGGGTCCGCAAGGGTAGCGTGGTGGGCCTCGTGGGTGTGTGCTCTGGTTCAGTTTTTCGTTCACAGTAGTATTGCTCTGCCTGCCGGAAGACCAGTGGGGGAAGCTGGACCGAGCGACCGGAGAGCCTTCGGACCATAAATGGCTCCAACCCAGTCATCGGTCCTGGCTCTGGAGAGTCCAGATTGTGGTCTGAAACCTGACGGTGAGACAGGGAGAAAAAGGAAGAGCAGCTGTATGTATCTGATCTCAATGCAGCTCAGCCCAGAGTACAAAGGAGGGAATTTGTCAAGCCAGCCCATTAAGTCTTCTGTATCCTGGCAAGATGATGTGTCATGTGCATAAAGCCGCTGTGAATGGCGATAATTACAAGCAATGCCACAGGAATCAATATACTTTTTGAAGAGGGACTCTGCATGCATTGAACTGGTATGACGTCAGTTCTGTTCTAACAGATTAGTTGTTATATACTGTACTGTAACTATACTGCAATGCATACGTATTTGACTACTTAGAAAAAAGTAAATATTTCTCAAAATTCTATTTATAGCAGGGGGGCATGGTGGCGCAGTGGGTTAGACTGGGTCCTGCTCTCTGGGGGGTCTGGGGTTTGAGTCCCGCTTGGGGTGCCTTGTAACAGATAGGTGTCCTGTCCTAGGTGTGTCCCCTCCCCCTCCAGCCTTATGTCCTGTGTTGCCAGGTTAGGCTGCGACTCCACTTGGGACAAGCGGTTTCAGTCAATGTGTGTATTTATAGCATTACAGCACTTAAAAAAAAAATTTAAAAATGCAGACACATGGGTAAATAAATTTTATTGTCCAATAAGAGCTAGAGGACACAGGTTTGATTTATGCACATATTATTTCATTAGTGTGGTACTTTGTTGTTAAGTCATAAAAAAATTTTATAAGCTATAGTCTTAACTCCAAATTGAATTTCTTGTGTGGAGTAGTAAGATATTTTATATTTCAAATGAATATATGAATTTTTAAAGTAAATATTTTCAGAGCAAACATGTCGCCAACTGCTACAAATGGTGTCTGATCAAATAAGTGTGGCTCATTTCAGTTTATATTTTTATATTTTGGTCCAACAATAAAATCTAACCCTTTCAATTTTTTTTTCAGTTTGAACATCATTTTTTCATATTTTGTGGCTAAGGCAATTGTAACTAAGTAGTCATAATGTGCATGTCTTTTCAGAATTTTTCACTGAGTAACCTGATTTCTTAGCCTTTACAAATTTCACTTCTCATTTGTCACACTTTGGCAACAGTGAAAGCAAGTTGCCCAGCTATGAGCTACAATAAACAATATAATAAACTGAATTTTGTGGCAGTTTGTTGTGATAGCCACACAAGCAATATTTTCATAATGTTGAATAGCAAGGCACTTACATTTTTATTTAGATGATCAGTTGTATAAAACGTTACATGTATAGGCAAATAAAAGTTTAGAATGTTAATTGGTAATCAGCTGCACATTACCAATTAGCAAAAATACTAAAACTTTCGGGAATAAATAAAAATGGAGAGACTGAAATAAACAGTTGGCAGAAAAAGAAATAATAACATCCGCCCTACTGCAGCCAGGTGCTGTTTGCACAAGTTGGCATTAAAGCACAATTCAGAAAACACAGCAGATATTGTTAAACGTATTCCAGTCAAAATTGACAGGTCCCTCCATGCCTCTCAGAGAATCAAAGATATTTCAAAGTCTGAAGTTTAGAATTTCCCTGTGAAGAAATATTTACTAACGCAAGACATATCTGGGGGTTGGAGACATGATCATTTTGTTAGTCCTATGGGTTATACAGTAGCAGAGATAAAAAGAAACACTTCAGCTGCCTGCAGAATATTGAATTTCACATTAGTCATTTAATACACTTTGACAAATCTGCCACTGTTTTGTTTTAATGTAACTGTAATTGCACACATGCCATTAGCCAAAGTAAATAGGTATACAGTATGTTGCTATGGAAACAGCTTCCCAGGAGGCACCTGAGCATTTATTTTTTGGTTTTTTTGGATGTATTTATGTCTGCCTGGGGAAACAACATTTCAACGCAGAACTCTGGTAAACATTTCTAAAAAGGCATTGCTATAATGTCACTTAAAAGTCACTTCATGATGATCATAAAGTGAATGTGGAACATTGTTTTCGTCAGAACGTCAGCGAGACATCAAATCCTGACATTTAGAGATTGTGTTTTGGGTCACAATCCAGCAGGATTTTTTTAGTTATGTCAATTATGCATGACATAGGAACTCCACTGGTGAAGACATCGTCTCATGCTGCTGCATGGTCTTTTGAATACTATGAATGAAAGGTTTTCAGATGTCACAAATCCCATGTCTGAACAATGTCAGAATGCTCTCGTAACAAGACGATTGGAAATGAACAGTTGTTATATGTCAAAAATACAATGTCAGAACAACTCTAGAATGTCCTTGTCACCCCAGTCTTGGAACTGAAGGCTTATTAAGCATCAATATTTATGGACAATGTAAGACTATCCTTCTTACATGAACTTAGGAAATGAAAGTTCATTGGATGTCTGAACAATGTTGAGATGAAGATGGAATGCAGAAAAGGCATTGGCAGACAAAATTAAGTGCAACACTGACACAGTCGCATGCTCCACTTCATTGCTAACTTTGCAGAGACAGATACAAATACCTTAATATTATTTATTTTTAAGGAATGTAAGATGCAGTATTAATTTAATTTCATAAGACTTACCTGAATGGTTCTGAGAAAACGATATCTAACAGATAAGCAATGGAATTCATTACCATTTACTTACCATTTACTGACTTTCACTAAATTTTACAGCAACCTAGATTTTTGCTGGGCTGAACGGTTATGGTCCTAGTGTTTAGATAACGAGTTGACATTTTAATTTGCTGTAAATTAGCCACTTATTTTAGCTATAACATGTTGGCTTTTGCAGTTATTAGACACTGTGTTGTGGGTATGTCAACTAATCAATTAAGGTTAAACTTTTTTCTTCAAAGTTGTCTGCCTAGACAGCTATTCTGAGTTTCTGAAAATTGAATACTACAGTTTGATAAAAAAACCGACATTGCAAATAAGTACAGAGTGAATGTAAACATGACTGAGACACAAAACGCACAATGTTAAAAACACATAAGCAGCAACATTATGCACTATTACATCAGCCGTTTCCAGGATCCTGACGTGTCCATCCAGAGCCATACAGCTTTGTAGGACTGAAGTAGTTGTGTCTCCAGCATAATTTAGCCTTAACTGAGTTTCCAAAAGCTATTTTCACTTCAAATATCAATGTGCTCTAAATTTTAAACTATGCCAGAGCAAGCCCTCCTCTAGGGTGCAAATTAATTGGAGCTCTCATTTCAGTAAGATTCAGAAAGAGCCTTTATAAACATCCCCATGCAACCAATCAAACCAAATGTAACTGGCCTGTTCTACAGTATTAGTGGCTAACAAACCTCTGTGTTCTTGTGTCAGGTACTCATGGTATCCCAGGTTCTCCCAGTCCCAAAGCCTGATCTATATTTGTGATATCTTAATGGATGGTTGAAAGCCTGAGCAAGACAGTCAGCTCCATCAATGGAGTTTAAGCCTAGATAAAACTAGGAAAATCCTGTCTGCACACCACACAGAAGAGGCCACAGACACTCTCATGGTGTATAAATGTCTATGTAGTGAATGGTATTAAATGGACACCATCACTTCTGTTAGGCAGTGTAACACAATCTCAGCAGCTTTATTACAATCAAATGCTGTACAGTTCTAGAGTTCTGTCAGGTTCAGAGGCAGTCTTAATGAGGGATTTTATGTGGGGTAATAAACATATTTGCATTTATGTGGCTACCAGGCACATAGTCATTATCTGTCTCATTTTGTTTGCTTTGAATAGTTTTCACTGGAACATATTACTGAATTTCACTGTAACCTTGCTGTGATGTATTGCACTTGACACTGAAGCAGTTAATCGCACCTGCAAGCCTCTGGCTCTTCTTTCTATGTAACTTTAATTCTTTCATTGACAGATTAATGATGCAGGTTTTTACATTTTGTTTTTTCTGTACCTTTGGTCGATGCCACATTCAACGAGCATAGCATCGCTTTAGACAACACTGTGCATTCATCTGCAACAGCAACACTAGGAGGACATGCCAGAAATAAAAAAGCAAATCTCATTTATACTTTTGTAGACCAAGTAATTGGAGTATTCAAAATCTTTAATAGCCAGCATCTCTGAATTTGTTAGTTAATATTTAATATGATATGCTGTGTTTTGAAAACACATTGCCATCTTGCTTTTAAACAGCCAGAATATGATAGCTGCAGCCCTTATGTTAAAAAATATGAATCTGCATTAAAAATTTTGAGCCCTTGTAGGATATAATAAACTGGGTTTTCAGCCCTGCAATCAAAACAATATATTTTTTCCTCATTTATTTTGCTGACGGGGATCTGAAAATGTGTGTGTGTGTGTGTGTGTGTATTTTGCTGACTTGAATCTAGTCAATCAATCACATCAGTGCTTTAGCTAATTGATCGCATTTTCAAAGGCACCTTATGACAAAGTGGATCAGAGGGCCTTGAGTCACAGGTTCCTTCAGCTGCAGTAGCACTGTGTGTCACTGCACAAATCAGGTATGACTGCCTGTATGCATTTGTGAATGTATGGATTTCTATGAGTTATGGAAGAGCTTGAAATGGCTGAGCACATACCAATCTACATTCATGTATGTATAGATATACAGATATACGACAGAGAAAAGGCAACTTCATTTATCTTTATTTATTTTCATCCCAACAAATGTTTGGCATTTGAATTAATATCTCAGTGCTTTGTAAACATTGCATTACTCCCTGCCATGTACCCAAATCCAAATGAATAATTCATAGAAGAATAAAAAATATTCTCTAAAAATTAGTTTGAGAAATGTATAACAGTACAATTTTGTTTTGTTCTACCTGTATATATCATTCAAGCAATCAATCTGTCAAATTTTCTTTTTGCTTATTTATGTAAGTTCCCATAATATATTTGCAGCTGATTTTTCAAAGGGAAAAAAAAAACAGGAATGAAAAATGAGGAATTTAAAAGGAAAATATTTTTTGACCTCTAAAAGGAAGGCAATTGGGTAATGCTCCTAAAAATATTTTTAAATATAGAAATATCTGGGTGAGTGGCCAGCTTGATCAGTAAATCAAGAGAAGCAGGAGGCAGAAAACAGCAGTTTTCCCTGTAATTTCCTCTATAAATCTATTTGAAACATTTCAGATTTAGTCCTGCTTGGGGTGCCTTGCAATGGACTGGCGTCCTGTCCTGGGTGCGTCTCCTCCCCCTTCAGCCTTGCACCCTGCGTTGCCGGGTTCGGCTCCGATTCGCCGCGACCCCGCTTGGGACAAGCGGTTTCAGAGTGTGTTTGTGTGAGAAAGTCTTTAAAAGCTATATTCACTGTATAACTTTCATACAGTATGCATGTCACGCTCCTGGGAACAAGCGGATCGCCAACACCTGCGACCAATCAATGAAGACCCAGGATATAAGGAGTTCCATGTCCAAATGACAACACGGATTCTTGCAATCGCCTTCGTGATCTTGCAGTGTCAGCATTCTTATTCTGTTCCTTGCCTAGTATTCGGGGGGGTGCGGTGGCGCAGTGGGTTGGACTGGGTCCTGCTCTCCGGTGGGTCTGGGGTTTGAGTCCTGCTAGGGGTGCCCTGCGACAGACTGGCATCCTGTCCTGGGTGTGTCCCCTCCCCCTCCGGCCTTACGCCCTGTGTTGCCAGGTTAGGCTCTGGCTCCCCACGACCCCAACTGGGACAAGCGGTTCAGAAAATGTGTGTGTGTGTGTGTGCGCGCCTAGTATTCCTGGTCATTGACCCTCGCCTGCTTTCCACGACCACCATCAAGTATAGCCTTGCCTGTGAATTGACGTTTGAGCCTCGTACAGCCTTTGCCTGTCCCTGACCCTGATCGTGTCCAGCCCTTTGGACCTGAAGAAAGAAACAAAACCAACCCGCAATTGGGTCCACACTCACCACCTGTCTCCGGCCACTCTGCGTGTGACAATGCATGTGTACAAAAACAAAAAAGAATTTATAAAACAATTACCTTGAACTTGGACAAACCAGTTGCACTAAATAAATAATTTTGCATAATACAAATTATAATTTTAACAATGTAAATGACACTAGACTGTTTGTAATAACTTTATCACATCTTTTGTAGAAAGTCAACTTCTACATTTTTTTTTTGTCAGCTGTACCTTAAGGGAATTACATCAGTGATGCGCATGAGATTCGAATCAGCACCCTAAAGGTTACAAGTCTGCTACCTGCATCCTTAACTGCTGAATTACCTACCAGACTTTCATACAGTGATTTGTTAACAGTTGTCCAGGTGTTAAAGTACAAACAGCAGTGCTTTAAACCCTCTAGCTGGCTAGTAGACCACTGCAGATCAATAGCGGCATCCGTGCAGTTTGGAACCCGGAGGACACACGGGACAACTCTGAAGGATGAGTCCAAGGTTGTTCCTTGGGTAGCCTGCGCAACAAGGAAGTTGACCTTAAACCAAACTGCCTGTATGAGCCATAAATCCGGGCATTTATGTTTATGTGAACCTGTACAAACAAGATGTCCTCACATCCTTACAGTGCTCTTGACAGGCAATCGCTAAGTCATATTTTGGTGAAAAAGTAGACAAAAATGCTGCAACGAGATAATAAAAGTACACCATTGAAGAATTTGCTCCACATAAAAATTATCTTTTTCAGAAATTGTCTTGTCTCAGCATATTGGCCCTGCTTACTACAAACAACATGAAAGTAGACTTGATATGAGGGATTACATCAGTAATTAATGATTAACAGGATTAACAACTGGACATTCTCCGATTTAAAAACACAAGAACTGATATTTAGCAATGGTTTTGAACTTTTACAGGAGCCTGTTCATTGAACTACACCTGGAATTTATTCAGAAGCCTTTTTTTTTTAACTAAATTATGCCTTTGATAGTCACTTGAAATATAAGCTTTAATTAAAATTAATCTATATTACTTTGTCTGATTATTTGTATAGTTAACGAACATGTTAAACAATTTTAATCCTGTAGTGTATATTAACATTGAAAGTTAATTTTCTTTTTTCTATCGCATTTTCTTTTTGCCGGCTCTATCTCACCTTCTTTCAAATGGCATGAATTGAAAACATTCACTAATTTATACAGCAAATGTGTGGTGTCACATAGTAGTAATTCTTCCAAATTTGTCCTCAGTTTCCAGCTGTAGTTGTGAAAAACATTCTGTGCTCTCATATTGGGCAAACCCTCTAAACTAAATAAATCCTTAAGCAGTTAGAAGGTGCCCTATGGCTTCCAGAACATTAAAGTTTCATCTTCAATGCCTCTTTTATCTGTTAATTATATCTGTGTCCTTATGTCAATCTTCATTCAGCACATAATCAGAAATTATGGCTTTATAATGACAACAGCAGTTTATATTAGGAGGTAATAGAATTAAGCCAATGATAGTCATGACCTGTGGATAAGGGATATAAGATGCTGACATATAAAATGGGTTTAGAATGACTCTATTACAAAAACAACTTAGATAATAGGACGATTAAACACACACAATGTCTGCAGCTGCTTGCCCCAAGCCGGAGTCTCGTTTGGCAATGCAGGATGCAGGGCCAGGTGGGGACACACCCTGGACAGGACGCCAGTCTGCTGCAAGGCACCCCGAACAGGACTCGAACCCCAGACCCACCAGAAGGTAGGCTCAGGCCAAACCCGATGCACCGCTGTACCACCGCACACCCTGATGATAGAACTACTACCTAAAATACTTGGACAGTACTGTTAGAAAACTCAAATTGAAACATGACAACTGAGAGTGAAATTTGCGCAACGTGGATGTATTGCACTACATTCACGATGGATGCAATAATGCAACATAATATATGGAACCTGCGTATCAGGATGAATCATGGTGTTAAACTGTTTCAAGACTGTTGTGTAGAGAGGGTTAATATAACTGAATTATTTATGGTGTCATTTTTGTCTAATGTTTCAAGGGATGGTTTACTGCACCTATTACTGCTAATTGGCAGCAATAAATTGTAAATCATGAGGCCTTTAGTCTGGTGAACAGAATATAAACAAGCTCATTGCTCACTCCCCCATCTGGGAAAACACGCTTCTTCTCTTGTTTACAACAGAGTGGCTGTCATTCAGTGCTTGCAGTGGAGAAAAGGCACAAGGGCCACTCCCTTGAATTCAAACAGCCATGAAACACAACATTCCTCTTTTTCATAAACAGAAATCCCGAAGGCTGAATGAATAAAAGATCCAACCCTGCAATCATTCTTATATTTATATCCTTCTATTTTTAGTGCTCTTTGCCATTTTTTGCTGACATTTGGCCCCTTTATTTGGAGAACAAGACTATCTGACCTGTCACATACATCACTCTCCGGACCTTGTTCATGTTTTTATTCAATGGCCGTGTCTCAAATATCCATTGAGCACGGTGCGTCTGATCTAATCAGTCAGTGCCGATTTTTCTCACAAGCCATAATCCCACAGATCTGAATCACGTCAGGGGGCAAAAATAAAACAGTTTTCATGTATTTGTTTGTCTCTAGTGTACAGCTTTATGGCACCTATTCCAATGCAAATGAAAGTGAGAATGGAATCCATCATCCATGAAGCTACGTACCTCAGAGACCTACACGTGATCAATCGGAAAATCACGAAGCTGTACTGAAAAGACTTTTTTTGCCGGACATTTGCTCGACTGTTATTCCTCCGTCCATACCTTTCCATTTTGCTATTTTTCTAATGAATTGCTTGTCTGTGTCCTTTATTTAATTACCGTTCTCTCATTTCAACCAGTTTGTGGTATTTCCACTACCGCTGTCAACACACTGTGACACCCCCACAGGCATGGTAAGCACTCTTGTAATATCCTCCCTACCAAGCAGATAGTGACACTCTGGGTCGAACGGCACCGCACGGGGAAGTTGACGCCGATTAGAGAAGCAGCAAAGCTCCTGCTGGTGGCAGCCAGCAACCTACAAGCACCTGACAGGCTGGCGAAAGCTGATTATGTAGTAGTCAGTCAGGGTCCTCGGCTGACTTAGACCTTGCCCCCCGTTCCCCCCCTCCCCGGAGCTGAAGGATACCAATTATGCTCTGTTGGTGCCAAACTCCATCAGGCCGCAGCTGCAGTCTGGTCTGAAGGACTTGACTTCTGCTCAGGACGTGTTCTCTAAGTGGTTGAGTCACTGTCAGTTACTTTCTAACTTCTGACCGAAACATGGTCATGTGCACGCTTGCACACTTTAACACGTGCAACTGCACCCTATGCAACCACAGGCAACAAGTATATTGACAGGGCTGAGTAGTAGTGGGTAAAATGGTCATAAACAGGGTCACATTATTAGTCATAGGTACTAATACTGAATTTCAACAAAAACCAAAAGAAGACTGGATTTTGGATGAAGACCATGTTCACTCTAGCACTGAGATGGAAATTCAGCGAAGCTGACTCCTTGTGAATATAAATTCAAATTTTTGTAAATTAAATTTTCCCTTTGAGACAAAGATGAGCAAATTCCATGAGCATATTCCCAGTTGCCTCAAGTTACAGCCTTGAGCTCATTTTGCCTTCTCATTACTCTCAGCAAAGGCCGAAATGGCACTGACACTCTGGTTTGACTTAGGCTGGTGTTCAGTTACGTTTTCAGCAGGTTTTTTTTTTCTTCTTTTGTTAATAACAACAATCTGCAGAAACTTAATATTTTTTACATCTCAGGGCTTTTGCAGTGGTGGAAATAATTCTGCATTCCCAGGTGGAAGGATAGCGGGGATCTTATTCCGAATTGTCAACCATCAGACGGCAATACATGCAATGCACACATACAGATTAAGAAACAGACACATCAGACCTGGTGAATCCCATCAGAGAGACTTTTTTTTTCTTTGAACCAGAACATTGAACCTTTTTCCAAGGCTTGAAGCCCATGGGTACTGCGGCCTCCCTAGGGAAACACAAGAGCTTGTGCATCCGCCGGCATTGCTATTACTGTTCAAGTGAGCGCAGGACCAACAGGAGGCCCAATCAAACCTTGAGCCACATGCTGCCTCATCTCCATATCCACATCAAAATATACATTGAGCCAAGAAACCTTGTGCTACAACAAAGACAATATCATCTCGAATGCATATTCAGCATTCATATTCTGAGAACACACTTACTCCAGTCAGACTGCTCTCAAGACCATTGTCTTTTCAGACTTCAGAGGTTGCTTCTACTTCCTTACCTGTTATACCATTTGTATTTCAGCAGGCAGTGAGCACTGGAACACTGAATAGGCACAATGTGAATTCAGAGACTGAAATCCTCACATAATATCTTTATATGAAGTTGTTTAATGGATGCTTTTATGCTGTACTCTGTTTTATTGGAGCATTTCAGGTTAAGTACTTTGCTCAAGGGTACCATACTAGGGCCCATAGTGGGACTTAAACCAACAACTGACAGATATGCTGCTATGATCCATGAAGGCTACACACTAGACAAAATGGTGCTACATACAGGTTTGACGACATCAAAGAAACACTAGTTTAAAGACAGGTGTATTTTTTTTACCAGAGAAATTCTGTTCTGCTGCTGTTCTCTTCCTTACCCATTAAAGCAGTAGAACATCACAGATGTAGTCTTATCAAAGTTTAAAATAAGGCCCACGGGTAATTGTGTCTCCAAGTTAAAAATACAAAATATATCTCTGCGAGAAGTATTGCAGATTGTCACTACCTCTATTTCTTTATGACAGATAAACACTTTCAGCACCCAGGCACCTAAAGAAGCATTTCTGAGTAGCTCCAAAAGGGTCGGTGCCAGAATTATTTTTTAACAGTTTATGTATTCTTATAGTAGGTACTGTACTAGGGGAAAAATGACATTTTCACAAATATGGTATTATTAGTGATGTAGCATATCACTCCTTCTATATTGATTCTGGTTGCAGTTCTTGAAGGAGAAAAGGAATTACTTTTACTGGCAGAGTGGCAGAGAGCAGACTTATCCACACTTATAATTGCCTTGGGCATTTTGTCAAGGAATGTGTCTCTAGAAGTTATGGGTCAATCAGTCCTAGGAAATATTACTTCCAGGTCGCATTACTACTTCATCATTCGTTTGAAGGCTTTTAGAGACAGATTTTAAGAGATGGTTGCCTGTGTCATGGGGGGTGCAGTGGCTCAGTAGGTTTGGTTTGTGCCTGCTCTCTGGTGGGTCTGGGGTTCAAGTTCTGCTTGGGGTGCCTTGGGATGGAGTGGCATCCTGTCCTGGGTGTGTCCCCTCCCCCTCCAGCCTGGTTTGCTGCAACCATGCTTGGGACAAGCAGTTTCAGTCAATGTGTGTGTGTGTGTCTGTGTTACAGAAGTGTATTTTATGGACTTATTAAAACGACCTTTGTAGCCAGCAGCTGCCTAGGCCACACCCTATGTTCTGAACTTATTGACACATCTGTGCTTAGCTTTGTGAAGTACAAGGAAGCGCTATGTACAGACATTGAACCCATACTGACACTTTGAAAAGAGACAGTAAGCATGAGAGGAGAGTTTGCTTTTTTTGTTCCAGAGTTTGGTGATTGTGTTTCTTTGCAAAGTCACTTCTGGATTGCAGTGGGGTTTGTGTTGCGAGAAATAAATTCCATGGATCCACCCATTACCACATGACATCATGTCAGTTCCTGAGCAGATGCTTTCTTTGTGTCACAATGACATAATGAAAAAAAAGATCTACGCGCATGAAATATTACAAAGAGGAATTGAAAAAGTCTTGATGTGTGAGTTCTTGAATCTGTAATAGTACAATGGTTTTCTCATACATGTCCCTCAGGATTTATTTATTCTTCATGTTGGGTTACTCATTAGTTCCTTTTGTTTAGGACTACAGAAATAAAGCTCAAAAATTATTAGAGTTCTGAAGAGTGTTATCAGGTGTTATGCATCACAGATGTCTGACCCTGAATGTCTCCCTTCTGTTTTTTTATACACCCTGAAACTCATTTGCCCAAACCAAAGATCTTCCAAGGTGTCCTGCATCCATGCTTAGTAGCTGAAATTTACCAGTAACTATACCAGGTCATATCACAGGGATATATGCACTAAAGAAAAGAAAAAGCATTCATGTAATATACAAGGGTAAAACAACAAAAGATGAAACCATACAGTGAATAACAGATAAAAGGTATAAACAATGAATTAAAATAATAATAATGATCGAATAAAGAGTAAATAATAATAATATTAATAAAGTAAAATCAGAGAAAAGTATGCGCACTCAATCAATCTCTCGAGAACACCTATATATTCCAAACACATATTGCCCTGTTCCAGCTCAGAAATGCAGAGACATTACAAACAGGTAAGTCATCTCGCAAAATTATGTAAGCGAGTATTTTCTGAAAACCCTGGGGCTGCTTTGTGTTCTAGTTTCAGGTAATGCAATTTCCTCTGAATGCATAGGATATTTTCTTGGGACGAAAACAAGTAAGTCCAGTACTGCTACAAAAATGATTCCACACAAGGAATGGTGAAAGCCACAAAATCCTACCAAGTAGCCCGACCTGAGAGTGATCCTACAGTGGAAACAAAACGCCATCAATCTCACACCCCTTCCAACAAGCACTGCACTTAAAACCTACAAAGGACGATGCACTGAAACATTAAAAGACTCCACCTTTTGAAGTTTTTGAAATATATATATATATGTATAATGCATGTGACATATCTGGAAGATTAAAACTGAACCATATTATCTATAGGTGCATGTAATCAAGTCACTCCAAATTATGTATTCAGTGACACAGAGTGTGTATGAGGGTGTTCTTGGATTTCTTGTCTCCAAAGGATGTTTCTTGCCCATGGCAATCTATTGTTTTCAGCATGATGCCAGATTTTCACTGTCATTTCTCCTCTTTTTCAAGTGAAAGTGTTTGTATTAACAGCTGAAGATATGCCTTGTCATACATTTTATGCTTTTAATTGAATGTAATTACCTAGCTCCATTTTTTTGGCAGAGTATGTCAGTCTACCAGTATTTCATTTGCATTTTTCTCTGACCTTCTGCAAAATCACGTTCCTTCCTCAGGAGAAACAGACTATTTGTTGAGAAATTGCCTTGAGCCATTTTCTTCCCAGGTGAGCTATTTGTCTCTTCTTTTATTTGATCATCTAAGACAATACAGGGCTGAAATAGTTTAATCTTAGAGCAGCCTACTTCAGGAAATCTTGCTAATCTCGCTGAGATATAATTAAAAAATGTATACTCAAAACATTTGAAATTCTTATGAAAATGGTAATACATTTTCAGAACAACACTTCTTTTAAATATATTATTTACAGAGGTATTAAAAAGATAGAAGTATGAATCATGATATCACACACACACAGACTGAAGCCACTTGTCCCAAGCGGGGTCGCGGCAAGCCGGAGCCTAACCCGGCAACACAGGGCACAGGGTTGGAGGGGGAGGGGGAGGGGACACACTCAGGACGGGACGTCAATCCATCACAAGGCACCCCCAAGTGAGACTTGAACCCCAGACCCGCCAGAAAGCAAGCCTTGGCCAAACCCGCTGTGCCACTGCACCACCACACCCCCCCACATGACATCAATCACTATAAAAATAATCACTGATTTGCCACATTGAGTCACCATTTCTTTAAAAGTTATAACAATTTACAAAGTATTTACTGACATGGTGCAGCAGGTAATATTGGAGTGAGCCTCATAATACATGCGTTTACATTTGGGTGTAGGTCTGAATCCGGCTCAGGGTGCGCAAGAGTTTGCGACAGTGAGGAACATTTCAAAAGATTGCCTCCAGCAAGTTCTGGGCACTGGAGGCTCACCGGGCCAAGCCAGAAACAGAACCGGTGGAGGCATTGAAAGCTCCATCTTTGTTGCCAATGTTGTGTCGCTGAAAAACAGGAACCTCGTGTCAAGTTTGACACCATTTCAGATCTCAGATAGATAACTCAAAACTGACTGATGAACCTGTGCAGACCATATCACAGTGTCACCAAAACATGTACACACCAGCAGCTACTGTGTGCTGACATAACAGCATGTTCTCCATATTTGCAATCCAAACACATGCATGGAAGAAGGCAATGACAAACCATACCCATACTCTCCATTACCATAAAAACCATGGGAGTCATAGCCATGAGTCAAATCTGACTTGACAACTTTTAACTATTTACCAGCTATGTTGTCTCATTAAGGTCATGTACAATGGGGACACCAAGGAGCATAGTGGTTATAGCCCTAGGTTTGAATCCACACTCTTGCTGTATTACCCAGTGCACAGCAATTACTGTGAACTGTTCTAATGTAGATGGGGGGCATGGTGGTGCAGCGGGTTTGTCTGGGTCCCGCTCTCTGGCGGGTCTGGGGTTCGAGTCCCGCTTGATGTGCCTTATGACGGACTGGTGCCCTGCCCTGTCCTGGGTGTGTCCCCTCCCCTTCACTCCAGCCTTGCGCCCGTGTTTTGGGTTCGGCTCCAGTTCACCACAATCCTGCTTGGGACGAGCAGTTTCAGACTGTGTGTGTGTGCATGTTCTAACAAAAATTTCCTACTTGTGTAAATGGGTAAATAACTGTGTGTAGCTTAGTGTACAAATGTAAACTTGTTAGCTGATTTGGACAGAAGTTTGAGCTAAATTAACAAATAAATAAATTAAACTAATAACGGCTTTGTAGTCTATAACCCTAACATTGTACAGTATACTGATCAAGGTCACCGTGAAATTAATTAGTAATAGTACACTCTTTCTTTGATACATATTAGAGGTCTTTTAAGATAACTGTAGAAACAAGAGGGTTTATTGGAAAGTTTTTGCTTGTATTTAGTTGTCTACATCTCCAGCTATGTCTCTTTCTCCTAACGTAATGCACAAATTGTATTTTCTCTGACATGTATGTCGCTTTGGAGAAAAGGGTCTGCCAAATGAATAAATGTAAATTTAGTTCACTCAGTGGTATTCTCATCAGTGATAGTTTATAGAATTGAGTTTTTAAATTCATTATACCCTCTTGTCTTTTTTGTGTCTCTTCCTATTTTGAATCATCAGCTGATTGATATGGTTGACAATATCAGCATATCAGTATCTGTGTGTGGTGTGTTGTTGTGTGAATATCTAATGCTTCAATGCTCCCCGTTTTCAATCTTACTGGACCTTGAATTGTTTCAGGGCCCTCAGTAATACTGAGAAAGATGGATGCTGGACTTCAAAAATGTCCATTTTGCTTCTTCTAGGGCAGATTCAAGAAAAGATCCACATAGCTGCTCACCGTGAGGGATGAACGCTACATTTATTTCCAGATCCCGACTTCCTTTTGAGACTGAAAAACAGTGAGAGAGAAAAATAAATTCTCTTTTCTGTCAGAGTTAATGGTAGTTTTGCTACCTTGCTAGGAATCAGACCACATATGCCAAGCATGTAGTGCAATACAGAGGATGACTGCCTCTTATTACATAAAATAGCTCAAATAGGAAAGGGCTTTCAGCTAAGAAATTGCAGCACTGCTTTTTTGCATGATGGCCTAAAAACTGCATAATTATCAAGAGGGTCTTTGGTGGTTTTCACAGTTGAGAGCAACTAACAGGATGGTGGGGTTTTATGAAATGAAAACAAAACATTTCTCTCTATTTTTTGACTGCCAAATATCGTAGTTATTCCCTGCCAATGTTTTCATGCTTTTTCTGTATATATTTAGTAATAGGTCTCTGGTGTGTCTAAATGTACAATAGCTGTTTGGGGACACCAGCACGCTGTTATTAAAGCTGCTTGACTTCATACTCATATCCTAGGCATCTGGAAGTGCTGGGTAAAAAAATTCGGCTTTTAAACATTTCACACAATTCAGTTATGGGTTATTAGCTTTTTTGTCAAGTACTGCTGCCTGCATATCACAGCAGTAACAAATTAAGAAAAAATACACAGGCTTGTGTAGCTGTTTCATCATTATTATTGCATTGTCTATAACCGCTTGTCTCAAGCGGGGTCGCGGTGAGCCGGAGCCCTACCCGGCAACACAGGGCGCAAGGACGAAGGAGGAGGGGACACACAGTGGATGGGATGCCAGTCCATTACAAGGCACCCCATGCAGAGCTTGAACCCCAGACCCACCACACAGCGGGCACAGACCAAATCTACCTTGCCACCAAGCCCCCTCATTGTTATTATTATTATTATTATTAGTTGTAGCAGTAGTAGTGTCACGCCCCCAGACAGTCAAATATAGAAGATCCACGCACCTCACCTGCACTCAGTCAAGGAGGAGAAATAAAAGATGCCCAACTACTGCAGAAAGACTGCAGAATCTCTTAGAGAACATATGTCTCCCTTGTGATCTTTTCAAGTCTCAAAATCTCTGAGTAAACCACGTGCTGAACCTTGGCTCTGTCCCTCAACTCTGATTTTCATAACAATTTGAGCCTGACACCTGATCTTCCTCGGCTAACGGACTCAACCCTCACCTTGGACCTCGACCACAGTTCGGTCTGCCCCTGGACCGAACTTCGGATCTCGACCCCACTGACAAACGCGGATCGCATTCTTCCTTTCCCAACACAGACACCTGGTCTTCACTTCGGCAACCCTGCACTCATCGTTCCCTACCTCAGCACTCCTCCATCCTGCAAGAGTTTCCTGGTTGCAGCATCCAATAAACTCTGCTCTTGGTTTCACCCACATCTGCCTTGGCATTGAAGTAATAGTATTAGATATTTTACCAAATATACTAACAATCTATCTAGTTTAGTAACTGTTTTATTGTCAATGCTACTCAGATTTAACAAAAAATATCTTTAGAAAGTGCACAGTTCAATGTATGAAAAAGTCTATATAAAACTTGAGCATTACATAGAATGAGTGACTATAACATGACTGCAACTTTGTCAAAGATTACAGTTTGTATATCATTCATGTCATTAATTTAAGTTTAAATGCACATTTGAAATTTAATTCATATATTAAACAATGTAGGATCATATTCCGCTGAAGAATTACACACCTTTAAGTGCTGGGGCAGGTCATGACCTCCAGGTCTTTAGGGAAAAGACCACAGCAACATGAGGTAATAAATACAACATGTGGCCCTTGTGTGTAGACACAGAATGCATTCGCTTGATGACACAAGTTAATCCCCAAATCGGGTCATGTCTGGGCCTGTATCATTACCCTTGGGCAAATTAGTTATTCCGCTATCCTGAGGAAGTCCTAATGATGCTTTCAGCAATATGTACATTTTCCCCAAGGACTGTAAATTTTTTCAACCACCAAATAGATTCCTTGGGCAAGATACA
Organism: Scleropages formosus; assembly: GCF_900964775.1. Lineage (NCBI taxonomy): Eukaryota > Metazoa > Chordata > Actinopteri > Osteoglossiformes > Osteoglossidae > Scleropages > Scleropages formosus. Next base: position 13,923,510 of record NC_041822.1, read on the forward strand.
AAGGCTATATAGCCTGGTGCTCAAATGAAGGCCAGGTGCTCCTGGTGGAGATGCGGGCGTGGTCGTGACACCATCACTGAGAACATGACTGTATGTCTTGTCATTGGGACATGGCTTCCAGAACAATCAATGTCTATGATTTGTTAACTCTGAAAAGTATCTTTTATGCTTACAGGTAAATTGCTGTATATGGTCAAGACTACTGCTTATTGAATTATTTTCAAAATGATGGAAGAGGGCGTAAAACTAATATTTTTTTGTTTTAAGGAAGAACAACATTTATTACATTACTGATTTTAAATAATTCATATGTCATTGTATTGAGCTGCTGGTTTAATCTTTAGATAGAGCACCTAAACCTTAATTATCATCGAAAGCCTATGTCATTTTTGGAAGAAGGATCTGATGTAGACTACATCTGAAGAAATTGCAATTATTTTACCAGCATTTCAAAGGCTGCCATTGACTTGTCCTCATTATGAACAAGATCAGTATAAAGACTTTGCTCAGGTTTCTGAAGTAAATAGCTAACTAAAAGTCAATGAGGATGAGTGTTCTTGCTCCAACACCATATTCATGACATCTGCAACCATTTAGCCACAAACAAGACCAAAACCTAATGCATTTAAATCAGGAGATTTTCATATTACAGGAACTGTATGATGTAAATCATAGTTAGCATCTAGAATGATTGTTGAACCTCACAGAATTTTTTTTTTTTTCAAAATTGGTAGCATTTTTCCGGAACAGCATATTTTGTTGATTCTTATAGCTGCTAAACATGTACGAGGCAGCTCCGCGCAAAACAGCACAATCAACAACCAAATCCCATTTAACCGATGCATAATTTTTCAGAATATGCCAGAAGAAACCAGGTATTCAGAAATAGCAAACCAAAGATGCATTCTGTTGCAGTAAAAACCCACTGTAGCTGCATCCAAAGGAAAGTGGTATAAGGTGGCACCAGTAAACATTAAGCATAGAAAGACTTACATGTAGTAAATGATAACACATTCTGGAATCATAGTAGTTTCATTCATTAACAGTCATTGAAAGAAAACAATCCTCATTAAAGGGAAAATATTTGGCTAGGTGTGTGTGACAGACTAAGACTAACAATAAATCAATGCTCATAGTGGGACTATAATCAATCAAGCTCTCTGGTGGTGAACCTTGTGCCACATTTACTTAAGTTAACGTCTTTTTGATTGAAAGTCTATCTAATGAGTTCCTGGAGCAGATGTAAAGCTAATTGTGAACCATTGGTATGGTTTTCATTATGCTGTAATCTTGTCTGCAGTAAAGTGTGCTGTTTAACAAATGTAATAAACAACATTTTTCCATGCAAGTGGAAGTACCTTCATTGTTATTTGTTATCTGAAGGGAACATGTAACAAAAAAGTGACATTTTTTGGTTTTTAGCAAACAAACTCAGGACTAGCAAATTACCCATTAACAACCCATTTATGACTGATGTTCCTTATTCAGTCAGCACACCAAAACCTCAAAAATACTCCCGTACAGTCATTACTACTACGTGATACCTCCATAGTCATTACGCACATCTTTACAAGCACTACCATTAGCAACCACTGTTCTGTTCCAGAACAGTTTCCGCAGATCACATAAGGGACAGAACATCAGGAACACATTTTGCTATTAACTTGATTAGTAAACCAACTTTCATCGCCAAGCAACATTTTAGTATACTCATTTCACTGCATATGTTTCTTGTTCAGAATTAAACATGCATCTTATTATTCCCTTTTACATATTTTAAATTTGCATGTAATGATTGTGTTTGGAATTACTTCTCCTTCAATAACTTAAGAGTTCAAAGGCAAAATTATTTATTTCCTTTTATGTTCCCTGCAGAAAAAAAATGCTTATAAAGCAGTTTCTGCTGTGAGAAATTATTATTGTAAGTATCGTAATAGCATTATATTTCTCATTTTTATCACAACAGCTAAGAAAAAAGCCATTTTTAGGACATACAGTATGATCACCAGACACATATCTGGGCACTGTGACTTTAAGACATTCCCAAAATAGACCTTGCAGTGACTCACAAAAGAATTTCCACAGCCTTTCAAAGCCACTAAATATGAGAATGAGAATTCAACCTTAACCATGGGACAAGGGCAGAGCTTAGATTTGCGTGAGCATGTCATTATCCCTTGGCTTTAATGGCACCCCCACACAGTACATGCAAAGCATGCTGTATTCCCATCCCACCATCTCCAGCATAGCCCCTCCAATGGAAAGGCAATCAAATGCTATACAGGCTTTTGGTGGCACATGAATTTCACAAACCTAAAGTCACACAAGCCTTTGTTAACCCCTGTTTGAACGTAGAAGTGGTTCCAAGAACATTTAAGAAGGGCCAAATTAGAATCAGTGCTAAATGGCGAAATTCATGATCCCTGATTCTAAGATATGAAGTTTCTCATTGAGGAAACAGCAGAAAGAATTCTTAACTGACCATTATGCCATCAGGAAATAGTGAAAACTAATCTATAGACCCTTTATTTACAACAGGTAACAATTAAAACAACATGATTTTAGTGATATGACTCAGTCCATGCACCTTGTCATGAGCATAACTTCACACCCCCTTTGAGGACATAAACCTCAGCAGTTACTTAAACTATGGCTGACTTCAGAGAATTTGAGAAAAAAGATACAGAAGAACCTGTGAAGAGTCAGTGAAAATTAATGAAAAAGTAATGATACTGAAGGGGCTAAAAAGAGACTGATTTAGAATTACATCAGAAGAAAAACATTCCTTCCAGTGACCCCAATAATGGTGGGGAGGAGTTTGTGCTGTGTGTGTTTTTCCATCCACAAAATCAATCACATGAAGTAAAAAGGACTAGTTTTTCTCTTTCTTCTATTCCATCTGAAGTGACCTTAGCGCAAAAGATTGAACTGCAAGTACCCGTCATACCTCAATTAAGCATTATGAATTAAACAGGGAAAAAGGTCCTAAATTTCAAAAGAAAATACAGGGAATAAAGGCATTACATGAATTGTCTGGATAAAAGAAATTTCAAAATTGTCCACATTCAAAATAACGCAAAACTCAAGATTAAGGAGTAAATTACTGACCAAAAAAATGACCTCGTGTTTTTATTGTAGGTTCAGTCATGTATGTGAACCTTCCTACGCATTTGGTTTTAACATTACTCTTTGATCAATTCATACTTTATTCTTCAAAGCAAAATCCTCTTAGAATTTGAGACCTGTAAATGTTTCACTCCTGTTGATAACACATTGAGAGTCTTATTACAAACTTTTTCATTCATTCATTATCAATAACCGCTTGTCCAGTGAAGCAGTGGTCCAGAGATTATTGTGTAGCATGGGAAACAAGGAAGGGTACACCCTGCACGACAGGTCCGTCACAGGTCCACCAGTCTGTCATGGCAATAATACACACACTCATTCACTCACACACACTATAAGCAATTTACATTCCTCATATCACCTGAAATACATCTTTTTGAATTGTGGGAAGAAAATGGAGCACCTGGAGGAAACCCACAGAAGGGAGAACATATAAACTTTCCAAAGACTGAGATGGCTTTAATCCCACCTCCAGATTCACAATTCACTCTACCCAATCTGCTGCTGTGCCACCTAGTCATGTTAACAGTTATAATAATAACCTTTTGGAAAACACACATGACGGCCGTTCCGAACAATTCTTTAGACAAGGATCAAAGAAGAGAGGGGATGGAGAAACTCTGTTGTATGACATGTCTCTTGCTTCATTACCTGGTTGAGATGTTATCATATTCATTCTGCTTACAAGGAGCAAAAAAAAAGCATGTCCCAGGGGTAAGATAATCACCTCAAGCAAAAGGGTCAAGCCTATAGGATCTGTTCATGCTTGATATGTTGTGAAAAGTCCCAGTTTTTTAAAACACAGTTAACACCATCAAAAAATGTCTAAGACAGATTGTTCAATATGCAGTGAGCATGAATACCTGTCCTGTGACCAAATGCCCTCGTGTTCCTGCGCTGAATAAATAACCTTTTAACTTTCGGTCAAACAGACCGATTCAAAAATTGGTACAATCCAGACTCTACACACAAAGGTGAGCGCAAATGTATTGTACTGAATCCGGAAGGATTTGTCAGTCCTCCCCTACAGTTGATCATCTTTGTCATCATCTTCATTGTCATGTTTGTGGTTCACTTCATGCATCATTATAACCAGTGTAGTTCAGCACCACACACAGACACAAGATGACGGACTACCGGCATACTTTCCAAGTCTTTAATGGTAGACATGGTGTACACCCTACAGTTAACATTTCAGCGTCAGAGTGGCACAGCAGGTAGCGCTGCCACCTCACAGCAACTGGGCTATTTGGACATAAGTTCAAAATCCAGCTTAGTCTGCGTAGCTCCAGTTTCCTCCCCAGCCAAAAGACCTGCAGTTCAGGTTAACTGGTGACTCTAAATTGTGTGTAGTGTGCGTGTGCATTTGTGGCTACCCTGCAATGGCATGGCATCCTATCCAGGATGTACCCCTCATAGCCTTGCATCCAGAGCTTCTGGGATAGGCTCCAAAACTGCAGTGACCCTGACAATGATGAGTGGTTAACAGAAGTGAGTGAGTAACATATCAGTCACAGTCATCATCTACCTGATCCTCTCCCCTATCCATGTGTGATCTGTAGTCCAGTGTTACCTCCTATGGATTCTATAATTGCACCAGCTGCCCACTGTTTAAGCTGATCACCCTGCTTGGAAAGAAAGCCCACTGCCAGTAGGATTACACTGCAGCAAGCTGGAGTGTTTATAGTGCTGAGTGTGTGCGTTTCAATTACCATGCAGAACTCATTCACAGGCAGTTCACTGAGGAACAATTCAGGACAGATAAGCAAAACCAAACCTTGAATATTCAGATTATACTTCATACGAGTCAGCTCACAGGAGTATTATACATGCTCTGCATGGACTACAACGGGATGTGGTGGCACAGCAGGCTTGACCAGGTCCTGCTATCTGATGGGTCTGGGGTTCAAGTCCTGCTTAGGGTGCCTTGTGATGGACTGGTGTCCCCTCCAGCCTTATGCCCTCTGTTGCTGGGTTAGGCTCCAGTTCGCCGCAACCCTGCCTGGGACAAGTGGTTTCAGACAGTGTATATGAACGCATGGACTACTTTATATGCAGAGGACTGTCTTCATCAGAGAATTTCTGTGTTTGAAAATTGCCCTTAGCCTTATGTCTTTTCCTGAAGACATTACTATGATGCTCTGAAGACCCAAAGGTGTGCATCATTTTAGGTCCATTAGCAGCAATAAAATGTTCAAAACGTTCCTGAATACTAAGAATATCACAATGAGTTGGATGTGTTTGCGGAGAGCGGACACTGAGATGAAAACCTCCAAAAAAGGAAAAACTGCTTTTACTTTCGTACATGACGTCTCAGACGAGTATAAAGCAACACTGGCCTCTGTGCTTTGGGACAATCCTTTCATCTCTGCACCCTGCCCCATCCCTCAAGGCAGCACTCGCCCTCCTCTCTCTGCTTTACCTTTATCTTTCCTTGTATTTGTGCCATGTGGCAATGGGGAGGTCAGAGACAGTTTTGTACACCACAGGGGCCGGGGGGACTGGGGGAGATGCCCACCAGCCATACTGTCAAGAACACACGATTCAGTCAGTTGCTTTCTTCTTCCCTCCTTGATTGCCCACTGCCACACGTACGGGTATGGAAGACGTTTGTATCGTGGGTGCTTTTAAGGCTTACTGTATTTAATTCTTATCGCATACACCTGCAGCCACAGTGTACACACACGTGCAGACACTGTTACACCTCCGTGTCCTTTGAAGAATACGGTGATGTCCATGACTGTTGCCATGTGAGACTTAAAGCCGTCTGTGTTTGGTAGCCTGGAGTCTCGTCAAGAACTGGTCACGGTTCCTGATAATATCCTCCCAGTGATTGTAACGCTATAACGGCACCTCTGTCTTATGATCGCATTAGAGAAAAGTTGTCAGATTGTTAGGCTGAGTTTTTAGAGCTGGTCTAATCATTTCTTTTTTATTCTTTTAATTCATCACAGATATGACCTTTAAACACCTCTGCTGTTTCTGCATAACATTCTTCTGATGTCTGTGAGTGATGTCCAGGATGTATAAAATGTGTTAAGTCAGGATGCACGTTATACTCTGAAATGCAGTCTTATTGAAATAGCAAGCTCTAAGTCTGCATTTTAACAAGGCTATAAAAAAAACTGGTCTTTCAAATGTTTCTGAGCTCAAGCTGTGAAACCACTAACAAACCTGTAGCCTATTCACGGCAAAAAGCAATGTCCTGCTGACCAAATGTTAATTTAATTTAGCTACTGGGCTGTGTGTGGGCTCTGCTCTCATGTTCTTAAACTGGCATTCATAGTGATAAAAACATTAACGTTCTGTTTTCCTGACTTCCTGTAATTGTAATCTCACATATTTTGTAAATAATTGCTTTGTTAGAAAATAAGTTTACAATTTGTGTATAACATTATCGCTACAAAATCTAATACTAAGAATAGAAAATTAGGGAAAAGTGAAATAATAAAGCAAAATTTAAGTGTCAGTCTGGGTAAACCAACAGCTACTGGTTGGGTTAATAAAATCAGTAGTGATGTACTGTTAACAAGACATTTATACGCACATCCCATGGGGGTCATGGGAAGCTGGAGCCTAACCCAGCAACATAGGGCATAAGGCTGGAGGGGGAGGGGACACACCAAGGGCAGGACACCAGTCCATCGCAAGGCACCCCAAGCAGGACTCGAACCCCAGACAAACCCACCATGCCACCACACCACTGTGCCACCATGCCCCCCTACAAGACATTTAGATTTTCAAAAAAAAAATAGTGCATCATAGACTTCTGCTGTGAAACTGATTGTAAGTTACAAAGAAATATGAAGATAAAGTTTTTATAAATATGAATCAGAGCTTACAACTGCAATATATTTTGACCCTTTTGAGACTTAATTCTATGTCTGCGTCTTGCAACAAACGGGAAACCTGGCTGCAGTAATTTATCTCATAAGCCCACCTCTCCAATGCAATCAACACCCTGCAGGATAAATAAGAACACTTTTCATGAAAATGGTCATGGAGCGTGCAGAGCGCCTCTGATGTGTACAGTGCATTGTTATTATTAGACTGCTTAACTGACAGTTGTCTGAAAAGCACCTTGCAGAAGGTGCCCATTTATATAGCTGGAAAATTACTGGGAAAAATTTCTAAGTACCTCGCTCAAGGGTACAGAAGCAGGCTCTGGCACTTGAAGGAGGAATTTTCAAGTCCCTAGTCGATTAAATATCATTAAACAGAAACCTAGTTGGGGACTCCACCCACATCACCAAAACTGGCACTTTATGCTTGAAGGCCAAGGTCAGGGCTGGAGAGATGAGGTGCCCCGTGGTCTCAACGTCCCCCAAGTGCTTGTGCATCATAAATAAGAAGTCTAGCTTGCTGCCAACACAGCTAACCCCTCAAAAGCTCTCCAGGCAACCGCACTGAAATGTGCTCTGCATGCAAACAGAGGGCATAGCAGCCCTGGAAGTGTCCTAATTAACCATCCCCATCCCTGTCCCCATGTCCAGGAGACAGCAATCCAGCTCAATAGCCCCATCTTCACAGTCTTCCCTCAACAATGCAGTTTTCACAGTTTTCTATTTGACAATCCCATGTTCTCACATTTCTCCTCAACAGACTGCCTATTTCAGAAAGGTTGTGCCTGTTCAAAGCAGGACTTATCTACACCTTTATCTCCCCCAGCTTCCAATTTAAATTAATCTGGTTATTTAATCTTTCATTTATATCAATTATTCACACATAGCTGATTTTCAATTTTCAAGTGTCCACAACTCTGGGCCTCAAATTCATAAATGAAAAAAAAATAATAATACATGAACACACAGTTGGTCAATATCATCCCATCAAGTGTTTTGCCAGTTCTGCTGGGAAAGAAGCAAAATAAATTCCCCTTAGGTATTAAAAAGATGCTAAGTTAAAACATCACTTCTCTTTGCTGTTTATCTTTTGTCTCAGTTACACAATTCAATCAAAACTAAGGGCTGGTGAACCTTTCAGCAACACGAAAAAAGGAATCGTGTAAATATGGGAATTTAATAAAGAGTGTTTTCAGATACTGAAGTCATGCAAATATTTAGTAGGCAAATGACACTGAAGATGTTCACAGATGTCGTGAACAAGTTTTATGTTTCATTAAAACACACTGATGCATAGGATGTACATGTTTTCTTATTATTTAGAGTTTGGACTTTCAGTGGGATGTCAGGAAAAATTTCACTCAAATTCATTCAGACAAGCTAAAGAAATGCTAAAATGGATAAATTCAAGAGTGGATACACTCATGAGCTTATTTTATTCTGCTTGCTGTTTTCAGGTTTCATGTGTTATGCCTTTACAGGTTATACCAGGCTGCCAAATCTGAAGGATACTCCTAGCTATTGATTTTTGCTCAAGAGCATGACTTTTTATGTCATTATTTGCTATACTGTATATATGTACCACAGTCAAAGCATCTCTATGAGGTTTTACACTTTAGTATTTATTTGTATATACAGCAAGTTGTGATGAAGATAAAATTACTAGAACAGAAAGTTGGATTTAAAGCATATTAGAAGTGCTGAAAGAGCGGATTCTGCCATAGTTGTTTCGTCATTCTTATATGTGAATTGAAAAGGTCTTTGGAACCATTAATGGAGATTCCATTGCACCAGGGTTACAATTATTAAATTTTCACTCCTTGTCAAAACAGTTAAGCAATGTCAGACATGCTTCACAAGATCATTATAGGGCACAATCGGCTGTATGGGAAGAATTTTCAGATGCTTTTAGACACATTAACATCCTGATTTACTTCAGAAATAACAGCAAAATAAAATCATTCTAAATGTTGTTCACATAAAGAACAACTAGACCAAGGTAGTAAGACTGGATTGTCCTGAGTAGAAAAAGAAAAACCGGAACTTGCAAAGATGAAATGTGAATCAGCACTGATTTCAAAAATGAAGATGACAGAGAATTAAATGAACTCAGACAGAAAATACACAGCAATCTCATCTTACAGTCCATGCATGAAACTTGTGATATTTATCACTATTGACGAGGCATGTCCACTCAAGGCAAAATGAGTCACTGTATTTTGCTGGGATCTACTAGAACACACTGAGTCTCAAGCTAAGAGTCATATTTAAACTCACAGCAAGAAGATAGTTTGTTCTTTCAAGTATACACATACTGTATTTTTATTCTATTATGCCTATACATGTATTAAATTTTAAAATGTTCAATAAATTAGTCTTTATGTGTGGTGTGAGAGCATGTCAGTTTGATCCCCGTTCAGTTTGTGTGGAGTTTGCATGATTTCCTTGCGTCTGTGTGGGTTTCCTGTAGGTGCTACTTTTTCCTCCCACAGCCCAATAACATGCGGTTCAGGTGAATGGTGACTCAAAATTTTCATTACTGTGTGAATGGGTGAATGTGTGTAAATGTGCGCATATGTGGCTACCCTGCTAGGGACTGGCATCCCATCCAGCATGGACTCCCTCAGCTTTGAACCCAGTGCTTGCATAGGCTCTGGTTCACTGTGACTCTGCTCGGAAGGAGTCGTTATTGAAATTGGATGGATGGATGGATGGATGGATGGATGGATGGACGGATGGACGGATGGACGGATGGATGGTTTTTAAGGGAGACATCTAATGTAAACTGAGCCAAACAAGGCATTACTATGAGCAACAGGGGAGACAAGGCCTTCGCCCAGTGCAAGACGTGTGTACAGTGGCATGGACTGAAACTCACTATATTTGAATCCCACATGTAAATTTAAAAGTGGAAACAAGTGGCCTGCTTGTAAAACATCAAATATATTCCATATATTTAATTCAATACTGGGCTGCTGTTTTCATTGTTGATCACCACTTACATTTACATTTACAATGACATTTATTTATTTAGCAGACACTGTTGTCCAAAGGAACATACATCTCTGAGAACAATAGGAAAAGTGCGTGAGTGACACATGGGGGTCAAGGGTGCACTCACTTAACCACATTATTTACTTAAAATTCTTTTGAAGGACCACTTGAAAAAAAACCTTAAATGTCAGAGCACTATTTCTGCTATTTCTTGAGCAAGTTGGAAGAGAATCAAGTTTCATCTTTAAAGCACATTCCAAAGTGACCAAGAGTGTTAGAAACAGATGAAGAAAAGAAGCCCCTCTAGGGGGGTCGGGTGGGGGGGGGGCACTCACGTTCTCCTTCTTGCTCTCCCCAGAGTGGACGCTTGTTTTCATCGTCCCTGGAGCCACCTCACTATGGAGGGCTTCCTCAAACTGCTCACTGGCACTGGGGTTCTAGAGGTGATCAGAGAAAAGAGTGAATCAGAAACTCAGTGGGACAGAAAATGCTCTCTTTGAGCTCTACCTGCCTGCTCCTCTGGGATAACCCCGTGACGCACAACAGGAAAAGAAACTCAAACTAGTCAAAATCATTGCAAGTTTGTGTAATTGGTCTCATTACAAAGATTCATTTTTACTGTCATTATCAACAGTTTTTGCCCTGTATTTTCTTCCTCTGTATGTAGACCTTTGCCAGTGAGTTCTACTTCTACACTGAAAAACAGACTAAATAATAGGCATTATGTAAAATACTAGCATTATGCATATTATAGTGCACTTAATGGTATTTTAAACAAATCCAAAACAGAGTTATGTTCAGACCCAAATGCTGGGTTGAAATATGTTCATGAAGAGCTTGTGTCCATAGAAACCAGGTGGTGCAGCCTGCCTTAGAGTAATGGCTGTTAGAAAAGATTTTGCAGGGCTGTGTCATAAAAGGTGCGCTGTGCGTTTCAGAGCTATGTAATGTGTTTGTACTGCAATGAAATGTCAGAGGTTGATGCTCAAAATAGGAACTAATGCGAGGGCAGTGATAATAAAGAAATATGGCCTTTTGCGGTGAGGTGAGATGTTTCCTTGAGACAAAGCAGGTGCTGTTTGCATTTTACATTTGTTTCACCTGAAAGCCCACCTCCCCACCTCCCAACTCAAATGGAGGGATGGAGCTGCGCTCTGTCCTTTCCCTGCCAGTGGAAGTTAAACTGATCTTACATTGTGACCGCCAGCTCTACGCCCTACCACAAATGAACACATTTCTGTTGTGAACTGATGTGTTCTTTAATGGTAAGCAAGTTGCTCTGGAAGATGCCATTTGGCAAATAAACAGCAGCGCAGGTGCAGAACAATAATAAAATGGTACCATAAAGAGCAGTAACAACAATAACATCATCACCCCACAGACCAGCTGGTGGTGGGCACTTGAGATGAGATTAATCCTACTCTTCCTCCTCTTCCTGACATTCTGCACCTCCCTCCTGTTGTTTAGGTGAGCCAGAGCACCCATCTCAACATCTCAACTACACCCATTGTCACACGTTGTTTTTACTCAGCCGTGTGCATTTGTCTGTCTTGTCTCCAGGAACCATGCTCGTCGTACCCCGTGATACACTACAGCTGCAAGGACGGCTTCTGTGTCAAGTCCTTTACCATCAGTCTTCTCCATCATTTCCAAGTCATTTACATCACCAAAGACATGAGCCATTCTTGTTTGCTTGTTTCTTTTTTCCACACATTGTTCCAGCTTTGTTGACAAAGGAGATTGCATTCGGAAGTTTTGAATATGAGCTTTCAAGAAAGTGATGGTATTCCAGTGTGTGGTGGATGAGGTCCAAACCCCGATTCCTATCACAGTAAACTGGAAGGAAAGGAAAGGCAGAAAGGGGTGCTTGGTTAATAGTCGACAAGCCTAAATATGACCATAAGGTATAAGACACTGCTCCTGAATGAGAATGAAAATTTGTAAATATTTGGTATGACATTTCACCCCAACTCCTGTAATCTATTCCTTTTCTCCTTACTACGACCTAGCCCAAAGGTCCAGGCTTCAGAACGAATCATTAGTCAGCCACTGCCAAGTTTTTTAATCTTTCTTGGTGATGTCACCCTTGCTATGGGGCACGTTCATTAAAATATCAAACCACATGACTTGTAAATGCACGTGACGAAAGTATAATGAGTAAGTTTGGTACAAGAACCTGAAAGGAGGATTTCTCAGTCACACTCCTGAAACGTTTACAGCAGCTTGAAAATGTCTTTCCAGACCTATTTACCACGGTCCCCATCTTTCCACGACTACAGTTTAAAATCTCTATTTATATAAGAAAAGAAATTGTGATTCTGCCCCTGTGGGTCAGTTTTAAGTGGCACTGAAAATTTTCTTTCGCCTGAGACAGATATTGGAGAATTTTTTTCCCACCAAGAAAGCAGCTAATGTGACGAGAGTCAAGCACGGACATTCTTTTAAAATAAGTTGGCCCTAAAGAGTTGAGAGTGTTAAATCCCCTCTGCTTACCCTTGTGTGACATTGATTGCCCTCCCCTGTTACTCCACTCACCCTCTTACTTCAGCCCTGATATTACGTGAGCCCCAGACTCAGGGGATGTTCACAAACACTCAAAGCACTGAATGTCTAGAACACCCTAGTGCTCGCTTAAGTTAGCAGCTACCTTGTCGAGAACTGGGCACAAAGTGTTGTAACAGTCACTTTCTGTTCTGAAGGTGAAAAAGGCTTGCGGTTCATTTCTCAGCAGGGCAACTGCTGTTGTACCCTGAACACGGACACGGAAACCTGAAATGCTTCATTAGGATTCCAGCTGCATGAGTGGGTACATGTAGAAAATTGCAAGCTTTGTTACTGTAGGGAAACTGAACCAGAAATGCTTCAGTAAGCCCCATAAATTGGTATGAGAGAAAAACCACAACCTGTCTTACAGTAGGAAACTGAACGTGAAATGCTTCATTAGGCTGGCAGCTACATCAATGGGTGTTGGTGGAAAAGTACAAACTGTGTCACCGTGTCACAGATGATAATAAAACATTCAATCAAGGCCGTGGAAAGTCGTGAAAAGCTGTGGCAGTCAGCTGAACTGACGAGAAAGTCACAGTTGTGCCCTGTTTGAGTGGATTCCTCAACTTCACTTTCTTGAAGCCATGATATTTCTCCTGCATTTCAAATTATTTTGCTTGCTCTCAAACCCACTGCCTTACAGAGTGAAGGCTATGTTCTTACTAAGTGAAGCTGTCAGTAGTGGTGGAACAGGCAGCTGTGACCCCTGGGCGAAGCACACACACACTTTTTCAGAACTGCTTGTCCCATACAGGGTCGTGGGGAACCGGAGCCTACCCGGCAACACAGGGCGTAAGGCCAGAGGGGGGGGACACACACCCAGGACAGGACGCCAGTCCGTCACAAGGCACCTCAAGGGGGATTCAAACCCCAGACCCACCAGAGAGCAGGACCGCGGTCCAACCCACTGCGCCACCGCACCCCACATCTGGGCGAAGCACTTAGCCTGAATTCCCCCGGACGAAGCTCTATAACACAGAGGCTGCAGAAGTTTCCCTGCACCCAGATATTGAGTAACTTTCTTTCAGTCTGCAGAAGAGGTTAATACTAAACAGGGTAATATTTAATCATGAATTGACAAATAATTCAAATGTAATAAATAAATTGGTGCATAGAAACTAATTCAGATTTGGCTTGTGTAGATTGACCATAATTTAGTAAGTAGGGCATAAACACACACACAGGTTGCTTGTCCCAAGTGGGGTTGCAGCAAGTCAGAGCCTGGCCTGGCAACACAGGATGTGGGGCTGGAGGGGAAGGGGACACACCCACGATGGGATGCCAGTGTGGCACAGGGCACCCCCAGCAGGACTTGAACCCCAGACCCACCAGAGTGCAGGACCTGGCCAAACCCACTGTACCAATGCATCACTGCACCCTGCCAGGGAATAAACAGAAAAATATAATAAAATACCCACTCTGTACTTTGCTATTCGATTTGTTTGCATTCCTTATTGAATATCCTGTTACTTATTTGGTCTGCTGCACATAAGGACACACGGAAATAAATACATCGCTCCTGTCTAGGTGTTAGATTGCTGGCTGGCTGATGTTTAACTCCTGACTTGTTACATCCATGTCTTCTTATTGCTTATGTGTACTGAACTAGATCTTGCGTTTTTCTTTAATGTTTTATTAGCATTGAAGAAAAATTCTAAAAATACATGCAGTAATGTTTTTTTCTGATCACTCCTTTGATTAAATCATTTTTTTTTTAATGGGATAGGACAAATGATGTAGAGTTTATGCAATGTTTTCTGTCAACCAGAATCATAAAATTTTATGTGAATGTCAGACATTATGAATACCATCTGCTAATGCCGCCTCCAATGCCCAAATTAAAATGTAAAAACAGTTTCTATTTTAATGACTGGATCCATAACTGAAGCCAGTCCCATGGTGTGTTTTAAAAGTGGAGTGTACAGAGGGAACATGCTCTCTTGAAGCAGGAAAACAGCACCAGAGAGTGCAAAAGAAAGGACCTCCCAGATCCAAAAGACTTCCACAAGCCCACTGGATGCTCTGCAGCGTAATAGATGGAGAGGGGAAGAGCTCAGCCAGTTTGAAATGCAAATGCTCATTTAAAACCTCTATAGCTTGTTGTCTTGGCTGCCATATGGTGAGAAAAAAAACCTGATTTCTGCCTTCAAAAAGGGCTTTCTTGTTCGGATCTGAAATTTAGGCCATATCGGTTCTCCCGTCCCTTGGCTCTCATTTGCAGCTCTGTTTCTCTGCAAAATGTAACAAGCATGTGCTCACAATCGTTAATTCATTTTGAACTAATATGGATCCCATACACGAAATGTAAAATCATGGGATAGTTTCACCCTCAGAGTGTGACTCATTCTGTTAGGAGAAGATACGATATACATTAACACACACGAGCAGGGTCGCGGCGAACGGGAGCCTAACCCGGCAACACAGGGCGCAAGGCTGGAGGGGGAGGGGACACACCCAGGACGGGACACCAGTCCATCTCAAGGCACCTCAAGCAGGACTCGAACCCCAGACCCGCCAGAGAGCAGGACCCGGTCAAGCCCACTGCGCCACCACTATATAGTAACAGTATGTTATATATTGAGAATATACAGTATAACAACAAAGGTAGCCTGACAAAAAGTGAAGTCAATAGAAAAGCAAGTGTCCAGTGAGGTCATTAAAATCCTTTGTGAATCTTGACAACAGACATAAGAAGACACTGTTTGCAGACAACAAGCAGCAACTGTGAAGCAGAGAAGCAAGTTGTGTGGAGCTCATGTTCACAGGCTGTTTAGAATTTGTAATGGTCTGATCCAGAGCGTAAGCACCCCTCAGGCATTGTGGCAAGTTTGTGAAATTAAGCCACAGCTTTTCTTTATGTTGTCTGTGAAATACTTAGTGTTTCAACATCTGCCCAGACTCAGTTAGGCAAGCACAAAGCACTTTGGGATAGCTTTGCTTTTCCTCTGCAGGTGCTGTGACGTCTCCCTCTCTCCTGATGCGGTGTGCTGCTAATGCCACGATCATGCTGGGGAATGTAGGAAATGTTTGGGGCATTCACTGCGACATGGTGTATGGATAAACCCATGTGATTGCTAATGTGGAGGTTTGCTGGTAAGGGGTCAGTCTCTTTGGTGTGTGAGGACAAGGGAATGAAATCAATTATCACTAACTTTCAAAAAGGAAAGAACTATCGATAGCATTGCATTTGTTTTTATTTGACCTTTCCTAAACACATTTTGCTTCTATTTTTTCTTTGTTTCCTAGGCATCAAACTCCTGCATCCAGCCCTGTTTAGAACCTCAACATTGCAAGAAGACTCATGCAGCACTGGAGAAGGAGTACATTGTGAGAAAACCCCATCCCTAAACTGACACCTCCAAAGTGAAAAATGTACTATAGCACAGGCAAAATGTTTAATGACTAATGGCCTTTTCCCACTGGAATTATTCAGACTTTTAATGCCTAGTTACACAACCCCTGGCCATTTTTTAGCCTGGACTGAAGTCTCTGAACTGCAGGCCATAATGAAGACACTGACACTGTAGAAGGTCTTTAACTTTAGGCTGGGGAGAGTGATTTTACAAGCAGGTACACAGCCCAAACCCAAACAATGTGAAAGGATTCAAACACTTTCTTCAGTGCATCAATCCTACTACCAGATGACACAGAGTCAAAATAGAAGTTTAGTGGGCCTACCAATAGGTCAGTGTTTTGTACTGCTGTTTTAGGCTACAGAAATCAGGGGGTAGCATCTGATTCTTACAAATCATACTGTTGGGGAATCTGTAGTGTTGATCTTTCTGACTACAAGAACATAGATATCTTATTTGTCATGGCAAACAGAGGATGCAAAGAAGGTTGCACCCAAGTGCAGGATTGTTTATTCAGAGCTAAAGGAGTAGACGTGTCCTCATGGTCGGGGAAAGGCTAATGGTCAGTCAATCGGCAAACTGGACAGAGCTGAAGACCCAAAGTCGTGGAACAAGGCAGGCAGTCATTTACCAAAGAGACGTAGAGCAGGACTTGGGAACCGCAAAGCAAGATGGGTTTGAGAATGCAGAGGGGCCAGTTATCTCAAGTGAGATTCCACAACTGGGAAGAGGCTGAGCAGTGTTTTCATAGCTGAGTGCTCTGACTGAAGCCAGGTGCTTAATCGGAGCCAGGTGCTACTAGTTCAGGTGCAGATGTGGTCTTGACGATATTCAGTGGCATTTAATGAGTGGGTATTTCCCTACTGCAGGATTCCTCCCTTGGACCCTTATTGAGTCTATGCAAAAAGTCTTAAATAATCACACACTACATCGTATCCAGGGTACAACCCACTCAGCCTTCCGCCCAGTGCTTCTAGGATAATCTTAGAATCATAGCAATACTGGTCAGGGCAAGTGGTTTAAATGGGATGGATGGATGGATGATCACACACTGTCTAGGTGACTGATAGACTCTGGCAAAACCATTAGCCATAAACGTGGCTAAGAAAATGTTTGCTTTTAAGTCAAGCATTTTTTTTAACTTAAAAAAACATTCTTGGGCAATTCTTTAAACAATGAAATCTAACCTGAAGTTCATTGGTTTTTACTCTGAAATCGTTCTGTTCTATTTATGAAAACGAATTTTATGTAACTGCTTTCAGGAAAATTACAGATTTGCTAAGAGTCAGTTCCATGTGCGTCCCCTTTCACTTCAACAATAAAGTAATTACCACAATTTCTTATAGGTGTTTTACAGATGCTTTTCAGCCTATTGAAATTCAAGTAATCTTTGTTTGTGTAAGAACATTTTGGGGTATTTTACTTTTAAATCAGTTGTATATTCTATGATAGATTCATTTATAATTGTCTGTGAGTGATCTTGGTTTCAGGGGGGTGCAGTGGCACAGTGGGTTTGGCCTGTGCCTGCTCTCTGGTGGGTCTGGGGTTCAAGTCCCACTTGGGGTATCTTGCAGCAGACTGACATCCCACCCTGGGTGTGTCCCCTCAGCCCTGCACCCTACATTGCCAGATAGGCTCCAGCTTGCTGCGACCCTGCTCGGGACAAGCAGTTTCTGTGTGTGTGTGTGTGTGTGTGTGTGTGTGTGTGTGTGTGTGTGTGGTTTTATACACACCTTTAACCCCATTTTCACATTCTAGCAATTGATTGTATATTTAATGTATCACATTCTGTTCCACAATGCATGGATAAATCAAAAGGCTGCAGTTCCCTTACTGCACACCAGAGTAGCGGCATGGCTGATTAAATTATCTTACATTTATTCAACAATTTTTTTACAGTTAACTCCACCACCTTCTCTACATAGTATGACAATTTCATCTGAACTGGGTCAAATAGCACATCTAAAATGAATGTTGTTTCCTTTCTGCACCTCTACTCCAAGCGATAAGAATTACTCAACTGCTAGCTCCTCCATGTGGCAGCTGTGGAAAAGCAGTTTTTTCCAATATTGACTGGCTTTCAGAACTCTCAGCTATTTCATTATTTACGCGTAGTTAGGAAGTTATTCGGATCCACCATGAGCTTTAGGGAATAGGAGGCTTATTTTTCCAATGGTGATTTGTAACACAGACTAAACTATTTTCTCATTGCCATACATGTTTACATAGAACTACCTACATACTGAGCTTTTGTATGTCACAGTTATTCATCAATACCACAGGGAATAGGCTATGTCTCATAAATAAAAACAACAAAAAAAAAAAAAAAAAACTTATCCACATATGGGTTTCTGATGACAAGAAAAGCTTGTCATATCCATGGACAAAAAAAAATCTCATTAGAGAAAAATCATTTTGTTTGTGAGGCCTGCAGCAATGCAACCCAGCGATGAGTCACTTATCCAGCGATGAGTCTATTACTGCGTGTTACCAGCACAGCTACTCTGCTGACTGTGATTAGCAGTTGAGCAAATCCCACCCGTCCATACACACATCCGCTGTCTGCAAATGCGTAAAGAGCATCGGGGATTCTACAGCCAAGATGTGGCTGAATCTGTGTTGTGGTGGAAGCTTCAGCAAAGGGGCTCGGTGTGGACACTTAGTGGAAAGCAGCCCCTTGGCCATCGGCCCTTCTGTAGCAAAGCTAAGGCTAACGCTAATGCTAACCTGGGGGAAAGCTGACATGCAGCCACCCTGATGGCTTTATTCTGCCGTCAAAGGCCATTAAACACTGAAAGCCAGCCCTGTAATACAGCAGACCACATGAAGTGATTCCCCAAGACATCACTAGCTACAGTTTATTTTTACTGTTGTGTTTCAGACTTAAGCAGCAGTAAATGGGACTGTGGAGACTAGACTTTCCAGTTGCGGGAAAGAACTGAGCGTTGGACCCAGAAGGAATGCAGCACCAAAGTGCAGTGGACACATATTTTTCTTCTCCTCTCTTTCCACTAATGCAGTTTTTAACCTGCTTGTGATTCAGAGGGTCTAATGATGCATGTCATTCCAGTGGACATTCAAGAATATAGCAGTTCGCTTTAATGGCATCTCAACATGGTGGTGGTGCTAGGGAAGGGCCGCATGCTGTGACGGGGGACGGGGGATGGGGGAGATGCCAGGAAAAGCAGGGACATTGCTGTTCTCCGCATCAGAAAAGGTACTTTAATCAGGCTCTTTAAATCGGTCCCGGCATCACTTATAGGAAGCCCTCATCAGACACGTGTAATTACTTTTCATTAGAAAATTGGTTGCAAACAGCAAGCCTTAACGAAAGAGTGAAACCCCCCCGCCCTTGTGTGGTCTAGCTGGGCCACTTACTCTCGTTACCTGCGCAATTACGATGGGAAGCAATGTGCAATTTGAGGGAAACAGCAATATCAGTGCAGTGTATTATATGTCTGCATTGGGGATAACTCAGACTGCTGAATTCTGGATTGCAGATTATTATAATTTATTTATTTCATTGGTTTTTCATTAATTTCAGGAAAGATTATAAAATAAATTATACAAATTGCCAATTTTATCTTTACTTAGTTTCGCGGGATATGTCAGTAAACCAGATCAGGTTAAGAGCCCCTAGCAAAACAGTATCAGAACTGCTACTTCTGGACCTTTAACCCTTCAGCCTTTTCTTTACAAGTCCAGATATAGCCCTGCTCATAGAGTTTCACCCAGTCAAGTATAAGGATGTGGGGTAGGATGGAGGTTTCTTCAGATTTTATTCTGGCGAATATTGCAATATTAACCACAATCTGTGCACTATTGTGTTCTCTTGGGGAAAAAAAATAAATCATTTATTCCCTACTTTATCATATAATTACACTTAGCCAAGCTTCAGCCATGAACAGAATACATAACAGACATCTTTACAATACACATGGGACAGCATTTGCAAAATACATTCAATATGTATCATAAGCACCCTTATGCATTTAGAATTCATATTTTAAATTGTCACTAAAAGGGGACATATTTTACAGCAGGGCTGATTCCTTCAAGATCTGCCATTGGCATCCCATGATGCTTTTGCTTAGGGCAGATGGAGGAGTGGCCAGCAAAGGATTGTCCTACATTTAAAATCTTTCCTGCTAAGGAAAAAGTCATTTTCAGTAAAGTTAGTTTTATGTTTAATGAATCTTGCAGTTGATAAAATTTTTAAAAATGAAAAGTGCCTTGAATTATTTTTATTCGTTGTAGTAAATCCAAGATTTTGACATAAACTCATCTGTACATAAATACAGAATAATCTGTACTATTGTTTTTCTTGATTATATACACACACATGCACACAGTCTGAACTATTTGTCCCATACGGGGTCGCGGGGAACCGGAGCCTAACGCGGCAACTCAGGGCGTAAGGCCGGAGGGGACACACCCCGGACGGGACGCCAGTCCGTCGCAAGGTACCCCAAGCGGGACTGGAACCCCAGACCCACCGGAGAGCAGGACCCAGTCCAACCCACTGCCCCACAACACCCTCCATTGAGTATATACATGTAGTTAATAAAGGAAGCTGGAATGGTCTGATGTACATTGCACGCACTTATGGAAGGAATCAGTAAATAATACAAGTGAACAGAAACTTGTGGAAAGACACATTTTTTTTCAATAATTTTAGATTAGCTTTAATTTTAATGTAGTTTAAAGTTAATCAAAATAAAAAAAGAATTCTTACACAGGAATGGGCAACAGCACTTCTGCACTGGATTACGTGGTTAAAGATAATGGATTTATTTCAGAATAAATGGACTTGAACATTTTTTATTTGTTATGGTTTTATCTAGGGCTTTTACAGAACATAACTTGTGATTGGAAAGAGAAAGATCTATATCACGTAGCTTTTATTCATTATGATTTCCTGTTAAAAGTGACTCTGGAATTACAAACAAACTGACTTTGGAACAAACTCCAGTTCCTTTCTTCCCACCAAAAGTGTTTTTATGTTGTTAAAAAGCTGCACTCTTCTTTTACACTTCAAAGCGAGAATGCCGATTACTGTTTTACAAGGAGCTGACTGAAAACAACATTTACTGCACACAATGGACTGACCACACACACTTCGAGTTACGAAAGACAGCTGTGTGCGACGGAGCATGAGGGCAGTTCTTTTCTATGCAATGGCCTCCCCCTCAGAATCACAGGCATGGGGGACGCTCCGGAAATCTAGGGGGACGGCAGGTTCCAGCACAGTCCAAGGGCCGAGCGGCACAGAGGTCAGACAGGAAGGCCAGTAATGGAGACATTAATTTTGCTGTGGTTCAGCTACAAAGGAGATGACACACAGTAATGGAATCTCAAAGTACTCACAGCACTGTCGTTTGATAAGCACTGACCCAACATGGTCTGTCACTACAGAGCTAATAGGTGAGTGTAGTGGAGTGCTTCTGCTGGAGACTGAGAGGTCCAGAGACCCCAAAAAAGCCTGAGAGGGGAAGCATGTGGTTAAATATTGTCAGGTTTAAGTTTGATGGTTGAAGTCCCAGGAAGGACTCTGCTGTAGCATAACCTACTTTTTTACTGCACAGACTAATGCAGTAAAAATTTCAGCTGTATAAATGAGTAAAACTGCATGTGGTTTTGAATAATAAGACACAAAGACTTCTGGAATGGGAGTTTTGCAGCCCATTATCCCATATGACTCCATCTGAGACCTCATGTTTTATAAGAGGTTTTCATGGAACAAGAGATTTCACATTTATAGGTATTTTTTTATTTTAAAGCGGTGTTGTACATCACTTTGGAGAAGTGTCTGCTAAATTAATAAATGTAAATGTAAAGCAGAAGTTGAAGCAAAGTCATTGACATCTGAGTTAAGAAATTTAGATATGCTAGAAGTATCAAGAGGAAGTTACATAAATTGTTCATCTAAAGTACAGCTAAAAAGTTTTATATTTCATCCATTCATCACCATCATCAACAACCGCTTGTCCCAAACAGGGTCGCGGCGAACCGGAGCCTAACCTGGCAACACAGGGCGCAAGGCAGAAGGGGGAGGGGACACACCTAGGATGGGATACCAGTCCGTCACAAGACACCCCAAGCAGGGCTCATACGCCAAACCTAACACACAGCAGGCATCGGCCAAACCCGCCACACCACGTCCCATGTATTGTATATTTCATGGTATATTTTATATATTATTTTTTTACTATTGGTATTATTACCATATATATAAATAGCTGTAGCAGAAACAATAATACTGTGTGAGTACACTTTGCATGCATACTGTAACACAATGTCATGACCATAACCATACCACAACGAGCAGCACCTGACTCCAATTAAACACCTGATGGCAATCGGAGCAGTCAGCTATAAAAACCATCCCGAGCTCCTTCCCAGTCGTGGAATCTCTTTGAGACAACCATCCCTCCTGCGATCACAGCTCTTCCACAGCACCCTATCTGCTCTCCCTTATCCACCTCCTTCCTTGTCCCCTCACCTGTCTCCTTGTCCCTCTTCCTGTCTACCACATCTTCAACCCTCACAACGCCCTCATTAACCACATCCTCAGATTCTCCCCACGAACAACATCTGCGCCTCGGATTCACCATGACTGTCCCTGACTACAAGTGCTGCCTTGTCCCAAGAACCTTTGCAACAAATGATCCCACGACTGCGTCCACACCCGGGTCCCGGGTCTGCTCTGAGTGACATACAACTGATAACTGTTATGTTTAACATTTTGAAAAATGAAAATAATGCAAAAACATGTCTAAGAACAAATCATATTGGATTTTTTTTAAATCTTACTTCTAATTTTTTACTCATTTTCTTTTGACATGAGTCAAAGATATGTCCTGGTGCAATGATATTTAATTGTTCACAATGGATGGCAGGTGTTTAACATTGCAATTCTAGAGGTTGTTTTTCCTCCTCTCTCAGACATTTGAACTTGGTTTGTGATATTGTTTTCATGATATTAGTTTCCTCTCATCCATCGCCTTTTTCCTGAAACTGTTTTTAATTGTGTATGAGAGTTATATGTTATTAGTTATGCTGCTTGCTCCATGTCTGAGTGCACTTTGCATTGTTTTTTTGTAATGGATTTCAGTCAATAGAAATAAAAGCCTGGACCTTTTTCTGAAAAAAATTGTATATTATGCCTCGGGAAGTCATGTCTTTGACTTTTAACATCAGAAATGACATTTGTACAATTGTACAGAGCCACAGAAAATGTACACCTTTACAAATACACTGGATAGGTAGCATAGCCAATAGAGAATTATGAATATGCAAGGGCTTGAACAGTGAGTGCTGGGAGAAGCAGGTGTTGGTGAGATGGGCACTTTGCCTGGAACACCAGGTGGCACAGGTGCCATTCATACTGTGGTTCCCTGGCGCAGATGCTGACCAGCTGGTTGCAGAGATGAAGATGCTCTGCTGCCCCTGCTGTATGGGCTCAAAGCAGCAGGAAGGGGGCTGCCTCAGCTGTCATTTTCCCTGTGCCTCTTGTCATTTCTAGACAGCATCTGTGAGGTCAGACTCAGCATTACTGACAGTGTATTTGAGGCCAGGGGTGTCAAAATGCCATTCGCAGGGGACCTTTGAAAAGAGCTGGATCTTCATTATGTTGGCAACTGAATAAATTACTGATGTGCCATGAACAACAAAGGAAAGCAATAAAATAATGAGCAGCCCATGTGCTACAAGAGTCAGCCCTGAACGGAGACCACAAAGGAGACCATGTCTACCTGGGGACCCCTGGGTGTTAGATGTGTTAACACAGAATTTCTCGTTTATATTTTTTTCTTTTTCAATCTGTCCACTGCAAGATTGATTCCTCTGCTAGGATAAAAGAGTAGTCAATGTTTGTGTGTGGCTTTTAAATGACAGATGTGAAAGAGTTAATTTATCAGGCGTGTGCTGTCTGTATAGGCTGTACTTCACTACTGAACAGACTGAATGATGACCTGGCTGTTCCCAAACAGCACTGATGCATCTATGAGCACAACAGTCTCTTATAAATGGCCTCTCATCTGAAAACAAAGTTAGAGAAATTAAGGTATTATATTTCTGTACTCTTCTGAAGCAAAGCAGCTACTTTTATTTAATGCTAAACATCCCGTGTACTGTTTTAATGTTGGTACCTAGGTATGATCACTCATTCACTCACTGACGATTGCTGTCATTAACCTCTAGTTCATGTCAGGGTCATGGTAGTCTGGAGTTTATCCCAGAAACACAGGGTGCTGGTCTACTGAGGGTATGACCTTGACAGGATGCCAGTCCAACGTTAGCTATGATAATTACCATATTATGGTGATAAATTAATTATCATAAATATATTTAAACTTGGGGGGGTGCGGTGGCGCAGTGGGTTGGACCACGGTCCTGCTGTCTGGTGGGTCTGGGGTTCGAGTCCCGCTTGGGGTGCCTTGCGACGGACTGGCGTCCCGTCCTGGGTGTGTCCCCTCCCCCTCCGGCCTTACGCCCTGTGTTACCGGGTAGGCTCCGGTTCCCTGTGACCCCGTATGGGACAAGCGGTTCTGAAAATGTGTGTGTGTGTGTATTTAAACTTTTACAGCTAACTTCTTTGAGCATAACATATTTGGTAACTACCTACATACTTTACCACTTTCGTCAAAGAAAAAAACATCAGAGAGTATAAATTAGCCTGGCTCCCACTTGTACACGCTTTGTTCAGTAATCTAGGCTAGTGACTGTAAAAGGAATGTTACTATATGTGTTACTCTGTATGTAGTGTCGCTGAACAGGTAGATTATAGGTTGTGTTTAAAAAATTGCATTAAAAGCATGAAAACATTAATTCTCAATATACTGAGGCTTGCCCTGTGCAGTAGCTTGTTTATGGTGTAAAAATTTCACCCCTCACTGACCGGGAAGCACAAGGGGAAAGAATGTTTAGCCATTACTTAAGACAATGTTTTTACCAGTAAACAAGCTAATAAGAGTCCCAGGGAGGACTGAGCCCAAGAGTTTGTTTATACTGAGTAACTGCACTCAATTCTTGCATTTTTTGCCGAAGGCGAGCGAGGCAGCGAGAGCCCTGAGATGCAGAACATGTTCAAAGAGCCCATCGATTCGTTCATTACATGCGGCAGCCTGTGCTTAATCAAGCAGCCACATCTCGGCTTTGTCCGATTTCCTCAGCACACCTTTGTCTGCTTTTCTGCCTCTGTTTACTATATATGCTCCAAACTACGGTGCATCTGTCAGTGCTGCATTTGTTCATTTTGTATACCAAAAGAACTGGGTCATGTAGAAATAGATGGCAGTAACAATCATATCCCGATCTTGGTTCCACCGTGGAGGTAGGAATTGTTTTTGTTTAGCAGATATCCATCTAAAGCTCACAGTCCAAATTAGTTCCTTTTTTCACAGCCACATGTTAAATTATGCAACAGAATTTAAGAAATTGTTCTTAATCAATGGTGCAGCAGTTATGTCCAAAAATGTTCATGCTTCATTCACTACTGACCTTCAGTGCCAAATAATAGAAGATGTACACTCATATGCTTGTCCAGTACAGGGTCATAAGGAGCTGCTATTCGGCATCAGCTTTAGGAATTAAGGAGGATGCATCCAGGTTGCCAGGTCACCAAGGAGACAAACATACATATTTTATAAAGAGCAGAAACCTTTAAGTTTGAACATTAACCTAAATCATACTGTGTGAGGAAACCAGTGGAACACAGGGAACACACAAAGTCACACTCCAGCCAGGAATCCAGCTGAGGTTCAAGTACTGTGAGGTCACAACCCTATCCACTGTAACACCATATCACCATTTGCAATCCAAATTTGGTGATGCGTTTATTTACCCTGCTGATGGAGGATGATGTCTAAGCCTGTGTTAAGGGCATGCCTGAATCAGCTAGTCCAAATGAATGTGAAGGTTGAAAAAGGAAGGCACTGCTGGGATTCTGTGTATTCCAGTGGCTTCCATGTTGGTCCCCCATGGTGGATCCATTTGCCTTACAACCAATGTAATTCCACTAACAAGGGTCGTGTGTGGATAGAGACCCTTTAATCAGCCTCTATAAACTCCCGTATTGATTCGGAGAACAGGCTCTATGAACAGAGTAAAATGCAGGCATCCATCATCAGCCAGTGTTAGTTTTCACTCTTTATAGTATTTATCTCTTTGGCTCATTATCTGAAAGTAAGAACATGGACAGAAAATAAGGGCTTGACCAAAAATCACTCAGAGGAGTGGACATGAAGGAGCCAAAAGTGCACCAAAAACAAACTTTGAAAATAACAGTCATAGGATGGAGGGGAATCATTTTAAGAATTCTTTTCCCAGGCTTCTCCTGCAGTATGTTTCCCGCCCACAGTTCGTCTTATTGCCCCGTCAAACCTTGGCCAAATCTATCCCTACAACAGCCTTCCCAGGCAGCCCTTGTCCCCATTAGGTACCCAAGCTGGCCTCACACCGGCAAGGGTCAGCCATCCGAATGCATGGCACGCCAGGCATGTGGTCCCTCATTCCACTGAATGGCAGACTGCAGAACCTGAAGGCAATACCATTTGCAAGACATGCCAAACTGTTTGAGAAAAATCAGAAATTTCATTTTCTTGGCCCTAAAACTGCTATAAAATAAAACTATTTGGTAAATATACAGAATTTTAAATAAAACTGCAGTATTTCATTTTTGTAATGGGTTTCACATAAAAAAATATCGGAACAAATAGAAATCAAATTTATCTCAGCCTAATCTCAGCTGTCTTTCATTCTCCCATTAGTCACGTTGATCTGCGGGAAGATTCTGGATTATTATTCCAGCTAAACACAAAATTCCGTGTGTTGCTTCACTCCGCACATAATAAGCTTTAGTACTAAACACATGAAAATAGAAGACCATTTGTTCTGAAGAGTTAAATCAATATATATATCCATTCAAGCTTCCAGTTTCACTAACCTCTAGTTCTGTTCAGGGTCAGGAGTCTATCCTGGAATATCTGGACACAAAGCTGAAGGGGACACATCCTGGACAGGACACCAGTCCATCCCAGACCCCAATATATATTTACAGTCAATATATCCTGTTCAAGAGAAAATCCTTAAGATCCAAAACTAATGTTCACCGAAAATGTTTAGTAAGCACAGATGTAAAAGAGATTTGAAGACGTTACACCACCACCATGCTTACATGTATTTTTTAAGGTGTTGATATTGCCCCTACTTACTGTATTGCAAACCAGTATTACTGTGGACCCAGGGGAGTCTCCAGTCTTAAATCCACCAAAGGCTTTTATTACTTCTTTCATTTGGATGGTGGGAGAGATCATTTTTCATATACTTTAAGGCATGTCTGATACCCAGAGGATTTTCCGATGAAGAGACGTCAACGAAAAACCCACACACAAACACACACACTCACAAGTCATAGCTATCTTAAAGTGAGAGAAAAATGATTGCCTCCTAGTAAGAGTGACCTGCTTCTATAATGTCAGCGGTACAAATAACATCTGTTATTGTGCGAGTGAGTCTTTAACTCTCTTGTGCCTATTGTACCTTTGACCCTTTGTTTTCTCTAAAGCTCATTTTTATATATGAAAAATGAAAAGCCAAGAAGGGGACTAACAGAACCTTGATTGGATGTAGTAAAAAAGGAGAAGTTTAACAGCTTCAAATCCCACAGCACCAGTAGGTATGGGTAAAGCTGTCATTTTACATTGTGACGGTTCAGGGTTTGAATCCCTGCTCCTGCTACCGTACCCTTGACAAGGGCAGTTACCTGAATTGACATCATAAGTATACACTGCTGTATAAATCAGCAAATTGTTCAGCTGATCATCTAACATTGCCGGTCACCTGAAATAAAGGCATCAACTAAAAGCAAATTAGTAACAATGACAACAGCATAGAACTTGAATTTGTATGATTTTTTTAGTGTAACTTGTTTTGTCAAAGTCCTACAGCAGGTGTCTCTGTAGAGCCAGTCAAGAAATAAAAATCACAAAATGGTATGTTTTTATGTTAAATTTTCACATCTAAAAGTAAAAAACAAAAAAGCTTGACACATATTTATGATGCCATAGTTGTTGTTTACTTATATGTATAACATTTACAAAAATATGTTTTTAGTGTATTTGTCACTACATATTTCCATATTAGGGGGTGTGCGGTGGCGCAGTGGGTTTGACTGCAGTCCTGCTCTCTAGTGGGTCTGGGGTTCGAGTCCCGCTTGGGGTACCTTGCGACGGACTGGCGTCCCGTCCTGGGTGTGTCCCCTTCCCCTTCCGGCCTTACGCCCTGTGTTGCCGGGTAGGCTCCGTGACCCCGTAAGGGACAAGCGGTTCTGAAAATGTGTGTGTGTGTGTATTTCCATATTGATTGTCCTGTCATGTTTACTAGATGTTCTCTTGAAGGGTTTTAATAACCTACAAAAACTGATTTAAAGAATCAGATGAAAAACCTCTTCTCCGGATAAACAAACACAGTAAGCAGAAGGAAAGCCAGTGCATCCAGTGACATATAAAGGCTTAAAAGCACAAACTCAATTTGAAAATCACATTTAAAGTGATTTTAAAGATAATAAATGCCTCTAATATAAACGTCAGCAAAAAGTCTATGCTTCTCTGTATAAAACAGCAGGAACCTGGAAGTGCTGGGTGAGAGTGGTTCCATGCTGCGCTTTCTTGCATTTGGTGACTGACCTACAGCGGGACGCTTGGGCTGGAATCACCAGCCAGTCTGAGCTGATGTTACACACATCATGCGGACCACGAGGCGGGAGATGAGAGTAGAGGGAGCGAGAGGAGGGAGACAGAACAGACAGCTCTTCATCTGCCCTCACGGCCGAGCTGATGAACAACAATGACGCCTTTGCCAACCATGAACGTGAATGGCTTCCCATACCAGAGACCCTCATTCAGAAACATTTCTGCCATGACCGAAAACAACGTCATGCCAAAGACATCAAGAGTAGCTGTGGTGCTCTTCCAATGATCACATTTCATTTTCAAGCAATGGCAAATAACATCCATGTCATCAAGGCAGGGTAAGGCATCAATGATCAGTGAAATGGCCTGTTATTTCCACGTGACCTCATGTAACCAGGCCTGCTAGAGAGACTCACACACACACATACACATTTGCTAAAGCCACTTGTCCCAAACGGGGGTCATGGCAACACAGGGTGTCAGGCTGGAGGGGGAGGGGACACACCCAGGACGGGACGCCAGTCCGTCACAAGGCACCCCAAGCGCGACTCGAACCCCAGACCCACCAGAGAGCAGGACCCGGTCAAACCCACTGCATCACCGCACCCCCCCCCATGCTAGCGAGACTTTTATATTAATATATATGTCTACTGTATGTGTGTATAAACAACATTGCTCTGACAATATATGTCTGTATAGATGCTGCTTTGGCTCCATAGAAATTTCCGTATGTTCGCATTATTCTCAAGACCCGTCCAGCTTGAACATCATGGAAATTACAGATACCCTCAGAGGAATTATACGGTACGTGTGATTTTGTTTCAGGTGATTGCTTTGGCGCCGTGCATTATCCAGCAGCCCTCTACTGACCCCGGGTCATGCTGAATTGCTGTGATCATTTCCATAGGCAGCCCATCCCCCGATAGGTTTGTTACTTCCAGCGTCAAACCCCGATGTGCCTGGTCACCTGTCAATAGACCACAATCACAGATCTGTCCTCAGAGCTAAAATGGAATTAATCTAGGTGTTGCATCTGAGATGATTCTGTTGAGCTGATGAAGCAGAAGAATAAGTACCTGATTCCAGAGTATTGCTCATATAATCAAGTCAATAGTGCCTTCACTGGAGTGATTGTAATTAAAGAGCATTTTTCTCTCTGCTGCACTGAACTAAATGTCTGTTCTGTCCTTCTCTATGTTTGATGGTGAGATGAAAAAGAGTAAAGAGCACCGCTGAGGTTCAGTTGGGTTTGACTAGTAGCTGGAGAAAAGACCATTTTTTAAAACGTTTGAAAATTTTGCCGAAAGTGACGAAGCATATTTCTTTGATAAGAAAACAGATGAGAGTAATATTTCTGTATATTAATTTTTTCTCATTTCTCTTTGAAACATCCTTTCAAATGTTCAATCCTCATTACATCCATCGCGCCAGAGTTCTCGTAACATGTTTGATGAATTGTTTTATAAAATATTCCCGTCCGCTTGCGAAATAACAGTTTTTTTCAGTGTCCGAGATGACGAGCCTCTGTTCGGAAAGGAAATGACCGAAAGGAAAGGCTGGGTATCTGCGTGACTGATTCATTATGCTCAGCAGAACAAACAGCTCCGCTCGGTGTTTCACGTTCGCTGTGCGTCAAAACGTTCAGAGATAAAATTTAATTAACTCCGCTCCCCCCTCCTCGCTTCACACACGACCGCATGTGTCTCAGACTGAGAGACATGAGCCATTACCATGCTGCCACCACAACGATACAAATCCCTCTGCCGTAACAGCCAATTGTGGTTTATGATTAAATTAGGACCCAGTGACAATACACTGTATGTTATTATAATTCCGCTGATGGACATTTCTCCTCATTGCTACTATCGTCTCAGGACTCGTCGCATTATTACGAATGACTGCCATTAGGCTATACTAAAAGTATATTCCATTTTCACGACCCATTGTGCCAAGTTCTTGTGTAATGCAGCCAACCGAACGCTTGTTAGAGCAGCAGTTTCTTCGCAATAAGCGCTGCCAGGACTGCTTATCCACAAAACTGCCTTGAGTAATGGGAAGTGAGCAGCAGGAACACTTAACATGGAAAATGCACAAAATGTGCCAGTGTAACATATGCCCATTTGTCTAGGGGCAAAACAAAATAACAAAGCGGTTTAGGCTTTGCATAATGAGATACGACAGATTGGAGTGCGTAAAAACCGTCCGAGAATGACTGCATGTCAACTGAACGTCTGGCTCCCACATTCCCTAAGACAACATAACGCAGCAGAAGAGCATTTCTGAGTAACTTACTCGGCGTGATTAAACAGAACATGTAAGGGAATTCAACATGTTAGCGGAAGAGTCTGTTGCTCCAAAACGTTGGCTCGAATACCGTGACGGTTCACGGTATCGAGGCTACATTTGCACAGAAATGCCACATTTACTTAAAAAGGATATGGTTACTCGGGCACATGACTAACTTGGTCTTCGTCACCAGATGGATGTCATTTTTGCTCGCGCCCATTCGTGCTCTCGGAAGATTATGCTGGAAAAGCTGCCCTTGAATAAACGCCCGGCTTTGGCGGCGCTGAATATTTGCGTAAGCCGAAAGCTGCCGCCCCTGCGCTGCGAACGCTGTAATTGTTCTGGGCCCACAGATGAGGGAAAGGAAGGACACGGATGCGCAGGGCGTCGAGTTTCGACACGCTTAATTTTCCCATCGGGCCACGCTCTGCGAGGACGCTGCCCTCCCAGCTACTTTGCCACCCGTTTCGCAGGAGAAACGTAACACGCGCTCTGTCTGTGCAAACTCAGCGTCTCTCCATCGGAACCTGTGTCATGTCTGAAATGCTGGACGTCTGCCGGGCTGCTCCACCGCAAGGAGATTCCTTCTATAGCCCATCTTTGTTTCCATGTCATCGGAGCACCTTGTTTACAATACAGGCCCCTCAGTCAGGGTGTTTGGACTTGGCAAATGCTACTGCAAATGACCAAAATGAATGCCCTGGGTGGACAGCAGGGATGTCACTGCGGTCTGTAAATTCAAAGGCCATCTGTTACCCTGTGGTATGCAAACAATTACAAAGGGTCACCGCGCGCAGCGAAAAAAAAGCTATTTTTCTGAAAATTCAAATAATCTTGTGTAAATTCACAGGTCGCGAAAGAAAATATGCAACGACACAAGTTACGAACGAACGCCCAAGTTACGAACGAACGCCCTGCTCTATATGACTGAAACCTGCTGCAATGTTGCCTATATATTCAGTAAAAACTGTGCTTTTTTAGAAGGACTGGTTTAAAAGGAAGCGGCTCATCGAAAGCCAGGTTTGCCTCATCGCTCCTTTTGTTGGTGTCATGCACTCTTGGTATTGTTCTCTGGGACGTACGTCACTAAATTAATAAATGTAAACGTAAATGTATTAGACGCGGGGGTGGGGGGTATCGGCCTTATACCAACCTGGGAATGGAGTTCACTTTCTCTGACCGACTGACTGACTTCAACACTACTTATGAGAGAGCAACTTGCTAAGGGCAAACTTTTTATGGTGAACATGACTCACCTGTTCACCTGGTCCCACATGGCTACCAAGGTTCCCTGCTTAGCTGCCCTGAAATGGTTTGTACTCACAGTGGGGAGAACATGTTGGCTTCTCCCTTCTAAAAATATATACCAGCATGAATTCATAGGGGAAAACATGTTTCAATAAACAAGGCTGACATTTTAAGAGCAAAATCTATTGTCCTGTGAGAAATATTTCATATGGTGGACTGTGACAGTGCTTGTGACTCACTCATCTCATACCGAAGAGCAAAGTTTTATTTGAAGAGTTCTGCACTCGAATGGAAAAAAAAGTCTGGTCTAAAGCCCTCGGAAACCCCAGTCCAATATCCTTAGATTTTGGTGTTAACAAAAAGCATGAAATTTCCGCTGGCCACCATGACATATGTAGTCAGTACCTGCACTCACAGCCGGCAGAATACACACACACACACACACACACACACACACACACACACACACACACGCGCGCGCGCGTGCGCGCGCGCACAAACATAACCTTGTCCCATCACAAAACTCAGTTGAGAGTTTTGTTAAAACTATGCAATTATGCTACAGCCCAGAGGTGGTTTTAATGTTTAATTTTATGATACTTTACCACAACATTTACATTTATTTAGCAGACACTTTTCACAGAAGCAACTTTCGATAGATACTATGTAGCCGGCTCACACAGCTTATTCACCAATGTGACTTATAGTACTAGATACACTACTTACAATGGGTCACTCATCCATACACCAGTGGAACACACTCTCTGTCACTCACACACTATGGGTAAACCTGAACAACATGTCATTGGACTGTGGGAGGAAACCAGAGCACTCAAGGGAAACCCACACAGACACGGGGAGAACATGCAAACACCAACCAGAGTGAGCAGGAAGCAAACCCACGTCCTCTCGCACCACCCAGGTGCTGTGAGACAGCAGTACTACTTGTTGTGCCACCATGCCACACCACTAATAATTTCATTTTATACTCTTTTTCTTGCAATTCCCACTTTTTCCCTGTCATTATGCTTTAGTACAGTATGCTGTATATCGGCCGGGCAGCCAATTATTAGGCTGAATCCTGATTGCTGAATCTCGGTTTTATTTGTGACCCCTGCAATATATTGGCTATACTAGGATTTATGTGAGAGAGAAGTCATTGTCCTGGGTACCACTTCCCTTCGCTTACGTATTTGCAATTATAGTATATGTAACTGTAAAATACATGCACATACAGTATGTGAAACTGATTATGCATTGCTGTGATCACTTATGAAAATATCTACATCTTTTTAATGTGATACGGTGAATAAATTCCAAGACCAACTGCCACGTGATGCCAATGGGCCACATGTGCTGATGCTTTGCAATCACAGCAGCACTCGAGAGGCGACCCAGCGGTTACCGTGATGCCCTTGGAGCTAAAGGAAGGATTATGAATCTTCCATCCTACTGTAGTACTGCTGATGATGGTACTTATCTTGATACAGTAAAAATTACCCAACTGTATATATGGGTAAGTCATTGGAAATAGTATTGCATTGTAAGTCACCGCATCTTGGAGAAACGTGGCAGCTAAATAAACTAATGTTACCACATAGCCGACAAGAATCCAATATATACTGTGTCCTCAAGTTACAAACGTTCGGAGTGCAAACTTTTGAAGATACAAACATTTGCATGCTTATTTATTTTTCTATTGTATCTTTTCTTGTTGACCTAATTTCAAAAATTGGGTTGTTGAAGAGTGAGTAGAACCTACATCCTCACATGATGGCAGTAAAAAAGAGTGAAACAGATTAGGAATGTGGGACTGGTATCTGTGTATGTTAATGATCCACAATAAGATGAATAACGCTACAATGTTTACGGGATAAATCAGCCAACTTTAAATTAAATTGCCATAAAATAAGAATTTACAGAGCCAACAAATTTTTTTCTGTCACTTTAAATTAATTGAAATTTTAATGTAGCTGAAAGTTAATTAAAATGTTAAAGCAAAATCCTCACAGAAAACTTTTCATTTATTAAAGCTAAACCTTGAACTTTCACGGAACCAGTCCCTGAAATAAATCAAGGTAAGTCTCTACTATTACACTTTTATTGACTGTATAAATAACAGTAAAATAAACTGAACTTGCCAAGATGCTTATAAATGTTGCACATGTTGTTTCAAGTTAGCGGTCCCTCACAAGGCCTTCGTTTCTCCTTCCTATGCCTCTTTCCGCCATCCTCTGTCTCTGCATGGCTCCATCTTCCTCCCTCCACCAGCAGCGAACCCGTGAAACAGCTGTGTTCTTGTTCTTGCCTCTCTTCTCGCTTTTTCTCAGGTGTCCCTGGGCTGCAGAGAGCGTGGTGGGTTAAAATGCCCTTGTCCGTTTCTGGCCAGCTTTGCAGATTTAACAGGACCTGACATACAGGTACTGCGTCATCACCTCCTTTGTGTGTGTTGAGCCTTTGTGGAGGACACAGACCGAGGGACACTCACGAAATGGACGAAAAAATATACGTCATATTTTATAATACAGTATAGTGTAATATTTACACTGCGTACCAGTTATCCTCTGATATTAACTCATTTGCAGAGTATAAAAACACCTGTATAAAGCTGCATATATAGCACATAGTTATCATTTGTGGATATTACATTATTCCTCCATTAAAGGTGGCAGGTAACACAGCGGTTAGATGTATTGCTTGTGAATTGAAAGACCCAGGTTGGATTCTTACCTCCTGCTGCTGTAACTTTGAGGTATGTTACAGCATGTGTGTATGCATGTTTTCCGTCGAGTCAACCCTGTGTCACAGTGACCACTTACGTGGTTTTCGTGGCAAGGGAAAAACGGAAGTGTAAGGTTACGCACTTACCTCAAATTGTGAGAGCAAAAATTAGAGCGCGGTATAAAGAGGTAAATAACTGTGAGTAGTTTAGTGTACAAACTTCACATTGGAAGGCACTTCAGAGAAAAGTGTTTAAATGTCTGGTTCAAACAAGGCAGTACTGATAGCTGACTTTCTTTTATGAATCATTTTTACTACTTTGTCCTTCAATGAACTGATTTGTACCGGTGCGTAAGGAGGGTAGGTTGGCAGCCACGCAGCAACTTGATCGCACTAGGAATGAAGTCTTACTTTTGAAAAACCTACTTGCACTTTGTCCTGCTGATTTTTGTTTTAAACCTGAGAGCTATTCGAGTTATATGACAGCTGTGTCAATTATGTATTTTGTGGTGTCACCTACTGATTCTGTCGTAAGCATGGGTCATTTATTTTAAACACCTATTTGGCGAAAGCATAAGGATCTGGAATTAAGCCATGTATCAACAGGGACTTTTAAACCATAAGATAATAAAACATAGTCTGTCTCAGATCCTGAAGGTCGGACAACATTTTAGAAATATATTTTCAAGTGCTCATGGGTAAGGCAGTGCTGGCTATGAAACTCTACTGTAAAGCGACTGAGATAATATGGAATTTGGAAATCCTGTCCTGGGTAAAACTGCACAAAATCATTCTTTCAGCAATGAAAAAAATGACCCCTGTATTTCAGATTATGGGCACAAATCCATTCATACCATTAGCACAGTCCAGATCTGCAGAGCATTACTCTCCGTGTCTTTCTCAACACCTTCCACGGTCCGAACCCGGCCTGCACCATTTCTCAGTGTTTATAGTAGCAAAACGCAGAACCAAAGAGAGCCATTCATTGAGCCCCATGCTAATCTAAACATGATTAACTTCCCCAGACAGAAAGTCAAACAAACTATTGGGATAATTTCCCTCCAAATATAGTTTTTTATGTTTTGTTTTGTTTTGCTTAGAAATGAAGTGGTCTCCCACCATGAGAAGGGGGGATGTTTTCACATTCTGAACTTTAAAAGGAAAGAGAGAACGTGATCTTCTGATCTCTCTCCCGTCCTCACGATATCAATGCTCAAGAACTCAGATGCATTTTCACACAAAGGTGGATTGGAACAAAGTTTCCCAACTTTGAGCGTCAGTATAGACTTTGAGATATTTCAGCTCTTATATGACAATCACAAATGTTCCTTCTGTATGTGGGGCAACCAGTAGCATAGTAGTTAAGGACACAGACTGACAATATGACATGTTTCTGATTCCAGTCTCAGAATAAACTTTGCTGTAGCAGCTTTGAGCAAGACACTTGACTAAATTTCCCCACAAAACTTCAAAACTCCCTCCAATTGACCGATGAAGGTTCGCGGCGGTCCAGACCCTATCCCAGAACAGGAGAGCAGTGCGGCACAACCACACGTACTCATTCGCTTATATGTTCACGCAGTGAGGAAAATTTAGAGTGACCTGAGCACCTGATGCTCAGGTTTTTGGACTGTGAGAGGAAACCGAAGCACCTGGAGGAAACTCATCAGAACACTGGGAGAACAACTAAACTTCACAGACGCTAAACAGTTTCAGATAGCAATGATAGCACAGCAACTAAATAGTTAACTGTAGAATTTTACAATACAAGATATAATTCATGATCACAACTAGCCAAAGACCAGGGGAAAGGATTTAGTACCGATGTTGTGGCCCGCAGACCTTGGAATCATGTTGACAGCACACTAAGCTGCAGAGCTCTCAGAGAAAAAACACGCTTCATGGCAGATTCCGAACAGGACAAAACCCTGCACAATACAGTCACTGCTATGTGGTGTTAATGTCCTGACTCCAAATATAAATCAGCTTTGCCTCCTACACAGGTGTTATTCTCATGGAGAATATTACTTTTTCTGCTTTTAATTTTGAGTTTTTCAGACAAAAAACATTTTATGCGGTCTGTGCGGAACTGGCAACATTCTGACCCCAAAAAGTACTGTGTCAAGAGTTTATAGATTACCGTTGTACACCCAGCACTGAATGGAACTGAAAATGGAATTGATTAACTGTGCGTTAGCTGTTTCGGTGGGGGGGGGTGTTCTGCAGGGCTCTGGTGTTTATAAATCTCAGTTCCTCCACTTGTGAATCAAAGTGTGAATAGCATGCAGGTTATGACGCAAGTCTGTCCTTCCGGAAGTCACCTCGCTTGTTGAATGTTCAGGACCGGAGAGTCAAGTCCTTCATAAGGTCACCAGCTGTTCTGAGGCTTTTGTGAACATGTTATTGACAGCGGTGCTTTCCTAATGTTGCCATTTACTACTGATTCACTGCCTTGACTGTTAATGCTAATGCCAGACACTTTGTCTTTCAAAGCAACCCATTAACAGCTGGTTAATTTACTGCGAGAACTGTCCCGAATCATACGATTTTGAGATTGCTATTGGCAGTTTTGTTTTTTGTTTTTTACATGCCTCTGTCTTAACAACTTTCCTTTTGCTGCATCTAGCTATATATCAGTCAAAATAAAAACCAGACAAGAATTAATTTAAGGCATATGTAAAAGGTCTAAGCGACACAAAGAGAGGTGAATATACAGCAATATCCAGAATCAGGTAGGCACCTCCAGTGGTCAAATGTGCTTATTTTACCATTCCAGTTTGATCCAATTTTTACACAGCATGGAGAGGTGAGCTCGAAAATAGAATTGATTGCTCATTTCATGTATGCAGTTCGATCTCTGGGTATTTATTTAACTTGAGGCCATCAGCTTGTTCTCCTCAGAGATGCGGGTTACATTAACTGATAACTGTACCGCTGCACTTTTTCGTCACCAGCCTCCCATCAGGCTGCTGGTAATTAAAGCCTATGAAACCAAGTTATTAGCCGTGCTCTTCTGTGAGCCATATTTCTGTGTGACAAGGAAGGTTTAGTGAAGGCCAGGTGATCCATGTCAACAATGCCATTCTCCCAGGAACCAACCTGGAAAACCTAAAGGCCAAAAGAATTAGGTCATCTTCCCTTTTAGCCTCTTCTTTATTTTTCTAGCACTTATCCAGGTCATGGCTTCCTTCCAGGTGAGCTCATTTTTCTTGGGTACTTTATCAGGGTTCCGTCTGGGATTCAGAGTTACGTGGTAACTTGGTGATCCTGAGCATTGTGTGAAGTTCTGTTCTGAGGGATCTGCTTTCATCTCCACCCATTGCTGTTGGCTCCAGCTTTCAGAGCTTCAGAACTGAGAATCCTAATAAAACCTGAGCATCACTGATATACATCTTAATAAAACTGGTCTATTCAATCTTGTTTTAAATGTCCCGGCACATTTAAAAGCCCAGAGTGCTTGTGCTTCGCTTAGGAGGATGTGCGTTAGTCAAAACATAAATACGTAGCATATATACCATAACAGGAAGATCTTTTTCTGCAGAAGCATACATAGTGAGCAAAGCCTCCATAATTCTAATATTCTTCTACATAACCAACTTTTAGATCTCGTTTGACTTTGTAAATTGTAATAATAATTACAACAAATTAACATAATTCACAAACTTTGTAAAAATATGGAACGTCCGCTCAGTCTTCAACGAAAAACATATTTGTATTCTTTTTTGGCATCGTTTTATTCCTGCTTGCAATTGTCCTTTTTTCATCAACCATTATTTTGGAGATGTTTTCTCCAAAGTAGCTTGTTAGATGTGTATATGGAAATACAACGATTTTCCTGTTTATACATCTGAGCAGCTCTTACTGTAATACTGTATATCTAGGACAGCACTCACAGTTGTTACTATATCTGTTTATTACAATGTGCGCCAAAATAACAAGACACAAGTATAAAACTGAGACACGGACAAGTTTTGGCCACAGGTCTTAATCAGTGTGTGCAAACATTAGCAAGACACTCATATAAAAATCAAAAATACAAAGTCATGTGACACATAATTTACATGTAACAATGATCATTGGACAAAAAGTGCTGTACATTAAAGCAGCTGATTGAGCAAATGGCACCCATTACACTGTAGACCAAGTGTTCGTATTAATTCAAAATGTATGATAACGTAGTTGGTATGGGATGGATGGCAGAGTTCAAAAATGGCACCAAACCTTATCGTCTATCTTTTACAATCAGACACGGGCATCTTGTACAATTATGTGTCACATGACTTATTTGCATGTCTTACTAAAGGTTGAACACACTGATGGATTTCTGTAGGGGAAATATGTTCACGTCTCAGTTTTATAACTGTATCTGAATTCTATATTTTAATAAACAAATACAGTCAACAAATACAACTGTGAGTGCTGTCCTAGACACAGTTCCCTTTGCATTCGCGATGAGCATGCATAATAATTTATAACTTTAGTTTTCACTGGTGCAATTCAGGGTAAGTACCACACTCGGTCATATAACAGTGGGAGCAGGGATTCAAATCCAACTCCTTTGGTCACAGAATGACAGTTTGAACCCTTATGGCCCATTTACCAGTTTCATGTATTTGCCTCCTGTGCAAGTTGGACTGATCTTCTAGTAGTGGGAACTCTGTCTATATT
This sequence comes from Scleropages formosus, assembly GCF_900964775.1. Classification (NCBI taxonomy): domain Eukaryota; kingdom Metazoa; phylum Chordata; class Actinopteri; order Osteoglossiformes; family Osteoglossidae; genus Scleropages; species Scleropages formosus. The sequence goes on from NC_041822.1 coordinate 13,962,987, forward strand.
CAAGAAGGGTCTGAGAAAACACCTTTTCCGGACCCATTTCGCCCAAGATCTCTCCAGCTCATGTACGGTGTAAATGTACATGCACCGTAACTTCATGAGCATCACCAGATAAAGCCTTTATTCAGCCACTATTTCAGCATTGTTTTTGATTCCTTGTGTATCTTAATATTATTACAAAAAAAAAAAAAAAAAAAAAAAAAATTGGTGGGAGGGTATCAGGATTTGCCTATCCTGTGTTTTATGCACCTACTTGAGCGATGAACATCGGTGCATCAAGTGGAGAGTAACAAACTAGGTTTACTTAAGAATCACATGTCTGCAGCTATGTCTCTTTCTCTTAATGTAATGCATAAATTGTACTTTTGCTGAGATGTACGTCGCTTTGGACAAAAGCGTCTGCTAAATGAATAAATGTAAATGTAGTGGCTTGAATCGCTATGAGAACAGGAGAACTGACACAACAAAGTTGGTTTCAAGCACCTAACATAAATTATGTCTGGCAAGTCTTATGTTCAGCTGCAGATTTGTCATTTGCATGTTAAAGATCCCTAGATAACGCAGGGGATTATTTGTTTCTATGGTATTTCTAAGGAATGCCATAGAAATCAAATGACACCGCAAGCCAACCATGCAAGACTAAAAAGAAAGAGTAGAAAACTTTTGGGATCTTACTCAAAAGTTCTCAAGTGTAAAAACATCTGTCCACGATCACTTTTACCAACTTCCGTCCGTCCTACAGTAATTCTCAGTTGAGATCCCCGCCACTAAACATTTATGAGTCACGCAGCTGGCCAGTATTATGTCGCATATTTCTCGAAGCATATCTCACATCTGCATCTGACTATCCTGACCACACCAGAGGTCATAGGGCACAGGTCACAGGACACCACCATCGGGCAAACCGCAAGGTTCCAGGAAGCTCGGGAAATCCAAAGAAGATACTTGAAATAATAAACTGTGGTTCTTTACAGGTTCAAGTGATAATTATTATTAACCTACGACTCAGTCCTGCGGCTGAGCCGAGACAACTGCAAGAACTACAGCCATTTGCCCCTTTTGTTTCCTACCAAATGAAAACAAAATGAATGTTGCTGGTCAATTAATTCTTACTTTTAGAAACACTGTCATGAGTTTTTCACAGTTTCCTATACAATGCTCAGTTTTGCTAAGCAGTTCTTCAGATTTCTAACAAAGTTCATTCCTGCACACGCAAGCATCCTTTAGGTGTGCAGATTTTTTTCCTATTAAAATTTCAGAATTTTTCTGAAATGACATTTATTTTCTAAGCTAACCGTGAGACTCTTCCCCAGCCTCCCTGTTGGTTCAGGACACTTCCAAGGCAAACCTGGCAGCAGCAGCAGCAGCAGCAGCAGCATCGAACTGGTGAGAGTTGTCCTGTCGCCGAGGACAGGATCATATTGGCCATTTCTGTCAGTGATTGCAGGTTTTGCAATTTTAGAGCTGTTCTGAAGGGAGATTTATGCCTTTGTCAACCGAAACACGACAGCAAACAGAGCGATCCGGGTTTCCTTCCCCTCCTTCAAGGCACGGTCGGACCCACCGAGGTGCCACTGCAGCAGGCTGAGCGGTGTTCTATTTATAGTGCCACGGCCACCGCCTCAAAGTCACAGGCAGAATTTTGGGGCACAGCCCTTGAGGGGACCCTGGTGCTGCAGTAAGTTTGCTGATGAGGTCAGACAGAAGAGAGTTGCGCTGCAATCACGCCGCCGCTCCTCCCAATCACCACCACACGCAACAACCCCCCCCCCACACACACACACACCCCTGCGCATCGTTCCCACATTTACTCGCAGATACACCTGCAGACACACACAGAGGACCTCCGCTGAAGACGACACCGACGTTAACCAGAGCCGTGCGGGTCTCGCTTCCAAAACACGGAGGCGTCGGCCGTAGGAAGGTCCTCTTGGCCTGCGGCAGCGGAGAGGAGGAAGAGGACGGAGGGGATGGGGGGAAAAAAAGACGGATGGCAACTTACTCTGCTCCTCGGAGAGAGAGAGAGTCTCGCCGGGCTGCAGAGCGCCGAGCCGGCCGTGTGAAACCCCCCGGAAACAAAAGATCAGAGAGTGAGAAAGTCCAGCAGGAGGGGAGCCAGTGGCTGAAACGCACAAAGTCTGGCCTCTGCTGCTCTGACCGAAAGTGTAGGACTCATGCTCACACACGCTGGTTTGTAAATGATGAGAACGAGCGAGCTCTCTGCATTTCAGCCAATCAGGTGCTTCCTCCACCCCCCACCCCCACCCCCAGCCCCACACCACCGCCACCATACTTCCCCATCGCATACACCCCCTGAAACAAAGTTTGACTGGCTGAGGGGGTGGCTGGACCTGGAGGGCTAAAGAGCAGAGGGATGGGGGGGTGGGGGCTGGCAGTGCTATTGTAGTGCAGCGGTGCTCCTCTGGATGTGAGCCCCACTCGCCGTGGCTTGTTTAATTACGGAATAACGCTTGGTCGGCCTCATGTGGCTGGAGGGAGGCAGGCGGTCCCTTTATCCCAGCCTCTGCGTGGACTCCCAGACTATGCGTTGCTTCTCTATCCCTGCTTGAGACAGAGTGAGATCTTTGCTGAAATCTACAGGGAGGGAGAGAGGCATGCCAAGCAAAGAGAAGTGACGTTTATAAGCAACAGGGGAGATATTAAACATTCCCATCCATTAGCCCCAGAAGGTTGCTAAGTTTAAAAATTTCCATGCATCACTGTGATTTGCACATTTTCGCATGACCAAGAATGGAAGTACTACGCGCAAAAGTACAACATTTTAATAGTACTGTCTCGAACTTTCCACCTTCGTATGCATATACAAATTAAATTTCATGCAAAGGAGTTTTATTCAAAGGAGCATTGGTATATGCAAAGCAGCACTGATACGACTGGCATAGCGTTCATCGGTGTTGATGTCACTTCCAGAACGAAGCAGTGAAATGGGTTACCGTATGAAGCCAAAGAGAAATAACACACATGTCGTTCTTTACACAAAAGACGAATCACTGATTTCCTACGTGCTCTTTGGAAAATTACAGAGGAGGGAAGCAAGTCTCTCTTTCGCATGAAACATTCGATTAAAGGGGTGCAAATTTGTTAGTTTGCCGTAGAAGTTCAGTATGCCTTGTCATCCGATGTTAGCGTCTGCCTTTAGCTCAGGGCCACTGTTTAATCAGGGATAACTATTACTCCACATGAACAGGGAGACAACAGTGCAAGGAGCTGGAGGCTCTGAGGCCGAACGGTTTCTTTCTTGCTTTTGATTCAGAGTTTCAGATACATGCAATGGACACAGCACAGTGCTGCTGAGGATAGCCAATGAGACCTGATGACAGTATATGAAAGAGAGGACGTAGATATTAGTGGGGCATCAAGGGGGAGACTTAGATTCATCAACAAATTTGGAACTTTGCCATTGGGATTGGACATCAGGGCTGTGTTGTGAGTGGGTAAGAAGTGGAACTGGGATATGCAACTGGGTTTAGGATAGGATAGGATAGGATAGGATGGTACTTTATCCCAGCAACAAAATTCACCTAAACAGCAATTTATTCCATGATACTTTTCGAGGTGCACAATTATGCCCAAAAAAGAATGAATTAAAAAAATAGAAAAGCAGTTAAAATACAAAATAACTAACAAAACTGACATTCATAACAGGCAGATGGCTGTAAGTAAAAGGACCCCCAAAAGTACCCATTTGTAGAGCAGAGTAATCTAGTGGCTAAAGACACTCAGGGCAATCACTTGATGGTGGGGGTGTGAGCCATTCCTCCAAGGTCAGAATCATGAGAGAAACCACGTTTTTACAAACTTGTTGAGTCTGTGGGTCACACCGGGTTTCATCAGTTTTCAGCGAAGCGGCTTCAGGCACGAGCTCAGAGACCGGCTCTATTACCAGTTAATGATGCTCTGCTGACTTCAGTTGAGTGGGGTGCTTCCTCTCTGCGAAAAACAGCAAAGTGAATATTTTCCATTTCAGAAATCAGTAAGTGCACAGTGTACATACAGGCACCAAAAGTTCCACATGGAAAATATTTGCATAATAAAATAATATAAAAAAATTATGCCTCTATAGCTTTAATACATATTCTTTTAGAAAGCAGCGAGTGAGTCTTTTTGAGAGAACTGATGCCACTAAGAGCCAGCTGGGCTGAAGGTGGTACTGGTACCGATGAACTGGTTCTTGCTGCTTTTGTCATCTTTGCTAGAGATCCTATTTGTACAGATTTCAGGGGTTTTTTTGCAGCCATTAATAAAGACCCTGGTCCAATTTCTTGCTGTGTTTTATAAACTCTGTTACAGCTACATTGGCTATGCCGCTGTTTTCTTCATGTCTGTCCTGCTTCGCTGGATTCGGGCCGACAGAGAATACTTTTCCCAGGAGCGGTGTGTGTTCAGCTGCCGCCGCGTTGCTGCACTTCCAACGTTCGGCTCAGGCAATCCGGGGAATATGCTCGCAGTTTCGTTTCGGTGTCGGCTGAACGCAGAACATGTTATAAATTCCTTCATCTGCAAAACTGAGCAATCTCATTTGTTTAATGATGTAGATTTACATTGTTTAGTCAGGAAGATAACGCGCCTGTCCTTTTGTATGTGGAACAGTTATGACGCAGGGACTGATTCCAGCCACCAGCAGCTGAATAGGAAAGGTGTTCAGACTGAATGAATACTATCTGTGCTCCACATGTTCTTCTGTGAAAATCCCAGCATCGACCGCTGTCTGAGCGGACAGCCTTTCGCCCTGGGGCAATGGCGGCAGCCAGTCTTGTGACTTAGCCGGGCTGGGAGGACACGGGCTCCGAGTGGCCCGAACGCTCCTGTCACGATGCACAACCCGCTGAGACAGGTTTGAGTGCAGTTAATGGGTGTGCAAGGGGAGGTCAAGGGCATGTGCACATGTTGTGTGAGCCCTCTCAGTTGCTCACCTATGTGCCCTTCCTGTTTGTCTTTATTCTCGGACCAAAGCAACTGCACCACATTATCTGCTTGACTTTACTTGTAGGCCAAAGCGATCATACCATACGTGATATTTGTCTTTACTCAAAGCCCAAGGCAATCAGAACAGCCTACCTGATTATCCTTACTCGCAATTCATGCGAAGACTAAACCAGCTGTGAAATATCTGAAAATAATGCATCTTTCACAGAGGATCACACATCACCCCGAAACTGACTGTCTGGAACTGAGTTTGATGCAACACATGTTAAGCTGATAAACTACAGAACTTTATGCACAAGCACAGCCATACAAGAACATGTCACCTTGAGGGGCCCGGCCTCGCTTTGTCCCGGGATGGACTGGAACAGTTATTGATTGTGCTTTGGCACTGGCTTTGCCATCAGTCGCAGGACTCAACTACTCATGAGTGTCCAGAGAAAACGGCCCAGCTTATGACTGCCTTTTCCCCATATAAAGACCTTTTTTTCTCAGAAACTCCAAACCATTTAATTTCATTTTTACCTTGTACAGCCTTCTCGGTTGTTGTAAAGTCATAAGTCATAGGGTGAAACATGAAATAAAAATGTAATGAATATGTATAAGTTCTTGGTAACAAACTAATAACATAACTAAAGCGACAGCCACAATAATAGAGAAAGTACGCAAGCACATCCAATTGTACAAAATAACACAACAATGAAAACTGTAACTCCACATTATTATGCTTCCTGGTGAGACGATTAAGTTCGACGGTTAAAATGTTCTCTCTATTTGTCAGGATGCCGTATGCATTTTCCACACCATCATGCAATATTACAGTTGCTTCAATAACCGTGAGAATCTTTCAGAATATGAGCTTATGAAAAATGCATATTACTAATGAAAAGTTTTCACTGGTGTCAGAAAAAATACTTTTGTATAGTGGAAGAGTTGGAACTTCTAAAAATAAAAACATAATTTAAAAGGCTAAGGGTTACTTACTAAGGGCAACAAAGAGAGTAAATATTTTAGATCTGTCTCTTTACTAGTGATGCTATCTAAATTAAAACACAAAAAATATTTTGATTTCCATCCATTCGGGACTGAATGCGTGTATCTGCTTTGTTTTTGTAATCCCTTATAATGTGATACATGTACATTTATTCATTTAGCAGATGCTTTTCTCCAAAGCGACGTATATCTCAGAGAAATACAATTTGTGCGTTACATTAGGAGAAAGAGAGACATAGTTGCAGACATGATTCTTATGTAAACCTAGTTTGGGGGGGTGCGGTGGCGCAGTGGGTTGGACCGCAGTCCTGCTCTTCGGTGGGTCTGGGGTTCAAGTCCCGCTTGGGGTGCCTTGCGGCGGACTGGCGTCCCGTCCTGGGTGTGTCCCTTCCCCCTCCGGCCTTACGCCCTGTGTTGCCGGGTAGGCTCCGGTTCCCCGTGACCCCGTAAGGGACAAGCGGTTCTGAAAATGTGTGTGTGTGTGTGTGTGTAAACCTAGTTTGTTTCAGCATTGTTTCAGATACTTTTCCTGTTCCAACCAATGCATGGGAGACTAGTGCACTGGAGAGCACTTTTACTTGACCTACACATGTCATTAGGACTACAGGGAGAAGAAAAATCTTCTAAATTTATGGAATCAAATTTAGGAGACACCTTGATGAAAGTCATTCTTTCCACTGCTTCAGGATCAGAAGAGACAGATTAAGGACCTCCTGTTGGAAAATACCCAGAGGTTACAGGCAGGGTGTTCCAGCCTTAGCATCTATTTGCTATTTGCAGCTGTGAGGAAAAAGTTTGTGAACCTGTTCAAATTATCTTGATTTCTACATGAATGGTCCATAAAATGTGATCTGATTTTCACCTAAGTTGTAATAAATCAGGGGGTGCGGTGGCGCAGTGGGTTGGACCGCAGTCCTGCTCTCCGGTGGGTCTGGGGTTCAAGTCCTGCTTGGGGTGCCTTGCGGCGGACTGGCGTCCCGTCCTGGGTGTGTCCCCTTCCCCCTCCGGCCTTACGCCCTGTGTTGCCGGGTAGGCTCCGGTTCCCCGTGACCCCGTATGGGACAAGCGGTTCTGAAAATGTGTGTGTGTAATAAATCAAAACACTAGACATACAGTTGAACATTTTCCATTTCCATGTTTTTATTGAAAAAATGGTTTATACAATCAAGGTCATTGTTGGATAAAGTATGTGAACCTCTAAGGTAATGACTTCTTGGGAATAGGTTAAATGGATTTACATACTCCAATGAGTTCAGATGTGGGTTTGACCTACCTTGCCATATATAAAAAAATAACTATTTTGGTTACCTGCTCTTTACAACAGAATTGTGATGAAGGGCAACATGGTACAATTAAAGGAGATGCCAGAGGACCTCAAAAGAAAAATTGCTGAAGTTTGTAAGGCTGAAAAGAGCCACACAAGGATTTCAAAAAACTCCAACCTCTATCACTCCACATTTAAGCAGATGTACAAACAGAAGGGATTCAGGACCATTGCTACGCACCCTAGGAGTGGGTATATCAATGCAGGGTCATGCTGTACAATTTCCGAACAAGTGCCAAAAAAGCAAGGGTTGATAGTATAATTGTGTGGGGCTGTTTTGCTGCCCTACAAGGGGGCGCGGTGGTGCAGTGGGTTTGGCTGGTGCCTGCTCTCTGTTGGCTCTGGGGTTTGAGTCGTGCTTGGGATGCCTTGTGATGGACTGGCGTCCTGTCCTGGGTGTGTCCCCTCCCCCTTCAGCCTTGCACCTTGTGTTGCCGGATTGCTCTCTGGCTCACCACAACCCCGCTTGGGACAAGCGGTTTCAACCTGTGTGTGTGTGTGTTTTGCTGCCTCGGGACCTAGATAGTTTGGAAGTTTCATAGCTTGTTTTGAGAGGGTAAATTCCAAGTTGTGTCAGGACATTGTACAGCAGAATGGCAAGGACAACTGTCTGAGATCTAAAACTCAAAAGACGCTGGGTTATGCAACGCGACAATGACACAAAACACAAGAGTAAATCAACAGCTGAGTGACTCAAGCAGAAGAAATTCCATATTTTAGGAAGGCCAAGTCAGCGTCCTGACCACAATCTCATGGAAACGTTATACCATGATCTGAAGGAGGCTGTTCAAATAAGACGTTGCAAAAACACACATGAATGGAAATGGTTTTGTCTAGAATAACGGAACAAATTAGAACAAAATACTTTCTAACCACTGTACAGGTCTGATTGGCAGCTACAAAACCATTTGGTTGAGGTTTCTGCCAATAAAGGAGGTTTCATCAGTTACTCAATACTAGGGTTGACACACTATTCCCAGGGTGGCACGGTGGTGCAGCAAGTACGGTAAAGCCTAAGTGTGATTTATGTATGTGACCTGAAACTGACCCAGGCAAGAGTAAACACAGCTCAGGTATATGCCCTGCAATGAGGGTATGATTAAACCAGTGACAATCAATCAAGGGGATCCCTTGAAGGCAGTTGTGTCTGTAAAACATAATAGTGAAGTAGTAAGAACAGCACATGAGGAAGTAGAACCCCAAAGTTCTAGTGTCAAGATAAGAATCAGGCAGACTATAGTAGGCGCCACTGTGACCGAAGGACCATTAACTGAAACAGCCATAAAAATAGTGACCAGATCTAAGGAGGATCTGGACCACATAAATAAAGGAGTGTCCAGTTAATCCAAAATTGTATAAAAGGTGCTGTTTGTGAGTTGTCTGGCAGTTGCTCTGCAGACCAACTCGGCTTTGTTACTCTGTAGTAAAGTCTACTTGCATTTACAAACTACCCAAAGAGTCTGGTGCGTCATCTCTGGAAACCACGACATGAGTAGCACTGCTACCCCAGAGCACCTGGGAAGTAGAGTTTGCATGTTCTCCCTGTGTCTGTTTGGGTTTCCTTCCACAGCTCATAGACAATGCAGTTCAAGTAGGTTGGTGATGCTTAGTTGCCCATAGTGTGTGAATTTGTGAGTGTGTGCTTGTGTGGCTACCTTGTGATGGACTAGTGCTCCACCCAGGGTGTACCCCCTTCAGCCTTGTGCTGAGATAGACTCGGGCTAATTGTGACCTAGCTCAGGATAAGCAGTCTCTGAAATTGGATGGATGGATGGATGGATGGATGGATGGATACTTTCTCCATTAATGATTTTGATTGTTTTAAACATTTGTTTGATAAATATATGACAATGCAAAGTGTTGTATGTCATTTATTAAATAAGTCTTTATTTCTTTTTATAACTTAGATGCAGATCACATCACATTTTAGGAGCCATTTGTGCAGAAATCCAGAAAATTCCAAGGGGATCACAAACTTTTTCTAGCCACATTATTTGTATTGTTTACTTCACAGTCATTTTTACCCTGCGCAAACTCCCACAGAAACATCAAGTACCTTTACAGGGGCAAAGAAATTTAAATGCAAGGCACAGAAAATGTCTATTTACAGTTTCTCTTGGTGCTTAGCTGACATATTTATTTCCTCTAACTTAAAATCTTACAGCCGGACAGATTAAAATAGGAATTTACATCACAATCCATCCTGTAACCTGATCTGGCAGTCATTAGGTTACACTGGAACTCTTTGCTGTTAATCATTACACAACCTGTGCCAAAGATTACCGAGGTACTGTTAGTACAGAAACTCACACACACATTGTCTGAACCGCTTGTCCCACACGGGGTCACGAAGCCTAACCTGGCAACAGAAGGCGTAAGGCTGGGGGGGACACACCCAGGACGGGACGCCAGTCCATCACAAGGCACCCCAAGCAGGACTCAAACCCCAGACCCACCGGAGAGCAGGACCCGGTCCAACCCACTGCGCCACCGCACCCCTAGTACAGAAACCATATGGGGCAAGCGGTTCCGAAAATATGTGTGTGTGTGTATTATAGGTATCATCAGGTGATTTTATATTGAATGCCAATGACTTTGCAGTAAAATCTAAAAAATAGAAACATTAAATATTCAATATAAAATCACCTGATGATACCTATAATACAGACACACACTCATTTTCGGAACCGCTTGCCCCATATGGTTTCTGTACTAGGGGTGCGGTGGCGCAGTGGGTTGGACCGGGTCCTGCTCTCCGGTGGGTCTGGGGTTTGAGTCCTTTTACTGCAAAGTCATTGGCGAGCCTGTGATTCCTAAGGTGTCATAAATATCGTATAACCTTGTAAAAAAGGTTAATTTCATGTAAATAATTTGTAATTAGCATAACATAATTTATTTTTCCATAGTACCTTATGTGGAACACAGTATCAATTACTGCACATTTATTTATTCTTTCCCCTTCTCATTTAAACCTGTATTCAGCTCTTCCCATATCCATGATAATCTCTTTAGTTACACATAATTTGTTTGCTTTTTTACACAAAATTTGTTAAGGAAGTTATGCTGTCCAACAGCATGAAGGTGTCAGGGAGTGCTTTTCTAGTTGTTGACCCAACCATATGTACAAAATGATAAGGTCATATCAAGGTCAAAGGTCTTCTCCAAATGAAAAAATATTTCATTAGAATAAAGCTTTCTGATATGGTAGGACAAGACTACTTGTATCTTCATTGCTGTTATTATTGTCAGTATCATAAAAGTACAGAGGTGTTGTTATTTGTTCATTTATGTTTGCAGAACTGACTTTTATGTGTTACGATTCTCCCTGTACTTATGTGAGGAATGTGACAGCTCTCACTTTTCTTCCATTTAATCTAAACTGAATGTAAAATCATTTCTGAAGACATTTTTTTTCTCTTGAGTATTCACTGTGACTGCCATAGCACTGTCCACCGTGTTTTATGCAAATTATCTGTCAACGTAGAAAAAAAATCATACAAAGGTTAGGCCATTTTATTCTATTCTCTTGCACTCTAAAGCTTGCACACTGTGACATTCATAAAACATACTGTATCAAATACACCTGTACTCTGTGTTACAAACATCCAACTTATAAATTTTTAAAGAACATTTCCACGTTTATTTATGTATTTTTAATTGCATTTTCTTTGCAAGTTTGGGGCAACTGGTAGCGTAGTGGTTAGCGCTGCTGCCTTTAGACCCTTCCCTGACCAATTTCCATCAGTATACTTTTTAATTTATTGTTGCTATAGCTGAGACTTTTATAGAAATTACCCAGCAAATAAAAGTATGTTTCAATTATCGCATTATTTTAACTGTTTAAATTACCCAGATGCTGACAAACATGTTTATATAATGTATTAGTCTCTTTCTAATGACCACTTGTAACGTTTACCATGAGACACATAATAGGCATTTGAGGTGAAACAACTTAATAATAATACATTCCCTCCACACAACCCTCCATTACACAGTAGCTCACTCCGTTGTTTCATACTTTTGTCTCATCTGATTGGCAGAAGCAACATGGCACTGTCTGGGTCCATACCACTCATGCCTGCCATCTAGTTGGTATTGCACTCGATCGCTACCCTTCACCTTGCACGTGGTGAGCCCATAGGATGGATCCACATTGGCATTTCAGGCAAAGCCTGACTGGGTTATCTGGGTCACCCAGCCAGCAGGCGCTTGTTGGCAAACACCACCTCAGGCCAGGCTCCAGGGGCAGGTCCCAGTAACCCTAGTCTGGGGAGAGTACACTCAGGTTTGGTATGTGTGCTCATGGGAGTTCTTCATGTAGACCCTCCCCCTAGACCTGTTTGCCAAGGAAAACTCTATTAGGAGCACCAGGCCCCAGATGATGTAGCTCTGAGGATCACTGGGACATAGAAACCCCATAACCATGTCAAGGCTGAATAGTTCACTGCTGAGTGTGGAGTAGCTGATATGAAAATTAGCACCTCTAAGTCTGAGGTCATGGTCTTCTACCAGAAAAGTGAGCATTGTTATCTCCAGTTGAGGAGGGAGTAACTGTCCCTTGCAGTTGCTTTTGGTTTACCACTCACTCTACATTTCCATCTTTATTTATGGTCATGAGCTTCGGGTAATGACCAAAAGAATGAGATATAAGCAGCCAATATAATGTTTCTCCACAGGATTTCTGGCTTCACTCGATATGACAGGGTGGGGAGTTTGATGATCCAGGAGCGTCTTGAAGTAGTCGCCGCTCCTTCAGATCAAAAGAAGCCAGTCAAAGTGGTTCAGGAATGTTGTAAGCATACCCCCCGGTCACCTCCCATGGGAGCTTCTTTGGGCACATCCCACTGGGAGGAGACCCCCGGGGAAGACCCTGGACACACTTGAGAGAGTACATCCTATGACTGGTCTTTGAACGCTAGAGGATCTTTCAGGAGGAGTTAGCAATTCAGTTAGTAAAATAGAAAAGACTCACGAAATAACTAATGTCATTTCAATTGCAGACATCCCAACTCTGACAAACTGATTTCAGGGAGAGTGGACCCTCCCAGGCTGGTCCCTCCCACGGCAAACAATATCAGAAGAACAGAGCTCAGTCAATCAGGACAAGTGGAACACAACTCTCCCTCTGATTGGCTGCGACTGCTGGCAAACTTGGCCAATGAAACAACAAAAGATGTCAGCTGACACTGAAGACACATTTTTACTGGTTCACCGTGAATATGATTGTGTCTGACTGCTGACAATACCTGCTGAAGTCCACTAAAGTCATATTTCACCATAACGATGCCTTTAGTTTTAAGAAAAGAACATTAAAACATTAAAAATAAAGTTAAATATTCAAAAGCAACAAAGAGATGGTGACAGAAAAGTACAGATGTACTTTAGTAAAAGTAAAAAGTATTGATGTCAAAATTTTCTATATAAAGTATCATTTATCCAGAATATTACTTGAGTACAAGTAATGGAGCAAAAGTAACGAAGAAGACAACCTCCGGAATTGAGAAATTTTAAAAAGAGACAATAGGTTGCAGAAAGATATGAAAAGATTAAGAAGCTCTGAAGCTTCCAGGGTCGGTAGTTAAGTGAAGCGTAATAAAATGGAATTTTTTGGAAAAAACTATACACTATTGAGACCAGCTCATTCTATCAAACTAGATCACAAGTGTAATTATCAGCGAAGTGGTCAAGAGGCCAGCAGCAACAATGATAGAGTTGTAGGGCTCATCATATGAAATGGGAATGATTTTCCAGAGGTAAAAAAATTCTCTTGAACGCGACACAGAATTGGCCTTTTTGGCAGAGCTACTAGACGGAAGCTACTTCTGAGAAAGTTTAACGTTAAGCTATGTGACACACCCCCGAAACCATCTGGTCACCCTCTGATGAGGAAGTTCTTTGGCTCTAAAGTGAAGCATCATATTTGTCGTAAATTAATAACAGCCCATCACACAAGTAACAGTATCCCTGCTGCAGCGACAGCATCATACGGACAGTCTCCAAATTACGAACAAGTTCCGTTCCTAAGTCTGTCTTTCAGTCGGATTTCTACGTAAATTGGAAAAGTTAGGTACAGTTCGTGCCTAATGTCAGTTAGTCGAATGTGTCTTAGTATATAATATATCTTGTACTTCTCTATGCATAAAAAACATTAAAGAAATTTTAATGTTCACTGTTCCAATTTTTGCTGGCGTTTCACCTTCTTCCAATCGCTTTATTATTTCCACTTTGAAATTATGAACCATTGTATGTAACTTGAATTTTTAATATAATAAGCTTTATGGGGGGGTGGTTCATAACTACGGGTTGTACGTACAGTAAGTCGGACGTTCGTAACCCAGAGACTGTCTGTACAACATGTTGTTGGTCAGCAGGTAGCTTGTTGTTGTCGGCCAATATGAATGGAACCAAATGTAGGTGAGTTTTGCAGAAGAACTCATTTCGGTCTGCGAAAGAACTGAATTTCAAGAGAAGATTCTCGATTTTGCGTGACAGTGATCCAAAACAGAATGCAAAAACTATATAGGAATGGTTAAAAAATAAGCAGGGCAGAATTCTGGAATGGCTCAGTGAAAGTCCAGCGTGAAATCACACAGAAATTCTGTGACGTCACCTGGAAATTACTTTGCCTCATTTTAACTTCCGTATCTAAATATATAAAACTCATACATACAAGCACCTAATGAGGAGATGGGAAATAGCGAAGATATGTTTTTTATTCCTGGAAAAAGATTTTTCATCATAAATGATTTTTGTTTTTTGCGCTAGTGAATTCAACGTTATCACCACTGGTATAATCGAGTACAACGCTGTAACAATATATCCTGCTGCAAGAACAGATCACATATAGTATAGATTTTCTGTGCAGATTGCTTTTTTACAGTTGGTTTTGATTTCTTCGACATCCCCGTCCCGTCAAGTTCTCGATCCTGATTGGGGTTCCACTGAAGCCTGCAGAGAGCTTCCATATCTTACCAACACAGTTTATTAATGTAATTTCACTTTGCAATCGAGGTCTGCCAAGAAATAGAAAATCTGAAGTGAAAAAGTACCGCTGGACGTAACAGTTTGTGTAGTCTCGGATGTTAAATTAAAAAAATAAAAAAAAAAAAACATAAGCATTTCCTAAGTAAGAGTGGAAAATTAGGCTTAAAACTCACAGCATTGTGTTCCTGGTTCCTGTCACTGACAGGAGTCCATTGATTGTAGCCCAGAGCGATCATCAGCTTTGATATGGAGCACTGTTTGGATTGCGCACGCAAGGGATGATCAATTGTTGCGCTGTAAACAGGAAGCAGTCTGCCGGCCTGCCCGCAGACCTCCCGGAGCGCAAAGTTGCACGAATACAGCGAGACAATGTCCATGAGCTCCTCACAGATGGGGAGCCTCTAAGTCCCACGAGTCTGGTTTCAGGTTTACAGTTGACAGAGCAAGACTCTGATCTGGAGACCCTACAGTAAGAGGTCTGTGTGAGTGGTGGGGTGGGAGACAGCGCTCCCTCACCTCCTTTGTAGGCCGATTGAAAGAGAAGCCCCCTGCAGAGCTTCCACATCACCATACTCTCAATCACTACACCCTACTCTAACTGCACACAGAAAGTAAATGACACCTGAGAAGAATTGCTGAGCACCAGAAATTGGGATGAAATGTTGCGTGCAGCTCCAGTTGGTAAGTTCACACCGCGAGTGGTCTGTTACACGTCAGAAAGGTAAGACGGCTGTTTGCGGAAAGTATAAATAAAAACAAGCTTCGGTCAAGCTTGAAGGGTAAAGACACGGCTCTTAGTCTGTGTCTCCGTCGACCAGAAACGTGTTTTTTGGCGTCTGTCGGTGGAAAGCAGTCGGTGAAATCATTCAAAAATCCAGTTTGCAAATGTGTGAAGTTTCATGATCTAGACACACTCCAGTTATCTCTGAGTGTATTACTTCTCAGGAAACACCATCCCCAGTGTTCAGTGCCCTAACGTGGCTGTATGGTTAACACTCCTGCTGTGAATGGCAGCAAGAGGTGTCGTACATAAAACTGCAGATCTGTGACCATAGGTTCAAATCCCATTTGAGAAACTAAAGGCAGATAACCGGAAGTACACACACACACTTTCTAAACTGCTTGTCCCATACAGGATCACGGGGAACCAGAGCCTACCCAGCAACACAGAGCATAAGGCCAGAGGGGGAGGGGACACACCCAGGACAGGACGCCAGGCCATGGCAAGGCACTCCAAGCAGGACTCGAACCCCCGACCCACTGGAGAGCAGGACCCGGGCCAACCCACTGCGCCACCGCGCCCCCTTAACCGGAAGTAATGTAATTACTCTGGTACATACAACTATATATTTGCTTTTCACATGGTTAAATGGATAATGAGATCCATGATTTGGCACTACAGAGATACCTCACATTCTGATGTTCATTTCAAGCCACCTCCATCAACAACCCCACGTCCCTCATTTTTCCATGCCGTTTACAGATTCGGGGAGCTCTTTATGACAGAACCCCCTGGGTTTTATTTCTCTACTTCAGACTCAGCTAGAAACGTCAATCACTATGACAGGGCTGCATCATTCTTGGTCTTTTCAATCTGTCCCCTGTCAGCCATCGCTCCTTTGGAGATGGTGCTGTTCAGGGGCTCACGGGTCTGCTACACGTGGGTCAGCTCGCTGCGGCAAAACCTCGCCCGGGAAATCTACAGCAGAGTGTCCACGGAGATAAACGTGTTGGCTCAGTGAGAGTCTTCCATACATCTGGCTTGTCAATTCCTTTTCTATTTTTTAAAAGGAAAATAACAATTGAACTGTCACTTCTTTCCATCAGTCACATGTTCTGGGGGATGTAAAGGGTCTGCTGTGTAGTATTATGAAATGTTCCAAATGCTTTTGTCATAATGTGTACAGAGTCTACCCTTCAATCACTGCACTCTCACTTTTACCCATCAAGCGTTGCTGCTCAGAGTTGGAAATCAGGGCAACGAGTGGAGAGGTCATAGCAAAGATCTGTCTTTCAGAGTAATGCTGGTGCCTCACAGCTCCTAGGCGGTGGTTTCAGACCTGAGTCTGAATCAGTTTATGTGGTGTTTGTCCATTCTCCCTGTGTTTGTGTGTGTGTGTTTCCTCCTACAGACCAAAGACATGTGTTCCAGGTTATCGCGAGACTCTAAATTGCCTCGAATGCGTGTCTGTGATTGGTCGGTAAGGGACAGGTATCCCGCCCAGGGTGTACCTTGCTATACAAACAGTGTTTGCAGAATAGGCTCTGGACCACCAGAACCCAAAAGTGGTTATTAGGTTACTATTAATACTTAATAAATTATATCCTAAATGTACATGTCTTGTTGCATTTGTCAAAATGTGTAAAATGTAGGATATAACATCTATTTCAATGTTAATAAAAACCAAACTAGTTAACTTATGTTTGTGAAAAATGTTAAAGAATGAAATGAAAATTTAAGCTGACAGTTCACCATTTTAGTTATTTTCAACAGTAGGTGCTCTTTGCAGAACTAACCCTTAAATAACTATTCCATACAGTAATTTTACTAAAGATCTGTAGCCGGTCAGAATCTGCCTCCCGCTCCAGGAAGATACCTCATAATCATATTTAATATTTGTGCATGTTAAATGTCAAGAAGTATGTATTTGCTCATTGAGTCTCAACCTTCATGCATATGTAAATTGAATGAAATAAAAATGTTAATTTGGTTCTTCTTACCATGAGACTAATCTATACGAAATATTGATGGAGATAATAGAAAAACGATCGGAAATGTATAGAAAAATCAGGTGAACCATTGGGGTATAACTGGAAAGCAAAGAGAATTATGTGGTTAAATATAAAGTTCTTTCACATCTTGTTTTTCCTTAAATCCATAACATGACAGTGTTTTTCATTACAATTTTAGTTACTTTATTTACATACTATTTATGTATACAATAAAATAAGAGTAAAATATATATGTACCTGTTTACTTAATTATATAATCAGACTTATTTATATCCACTTAAGTCATTATGTTCTTTAGGCAGTTCTTGAAATATTTCTACATTTACATGTACATTTAATTTATTTATTTAGCAGATGCTTTTTTCCAAAGCAACTTCCAATGAACTCTATTTAGTGTTATGAGCCAACACACCTTATTCACCAAGGTGACTTACACTGCTAGATACACTACTTACAGTGGGTCACTCATCCATACATCAGTGGAACACACTTACTCTGTCACTCACACACTAGAAGGGATCTTAACAGCATGTCTTTGGACTGTGGGAGGAAACCAGAGCACCTGGAGGAAACCCACGCAGAGAACACGCAAACTCCACACATGTAGATGAACCATTATGTTTTTCATTCTGAATTTATGGTAATGCTGGATAATATTCCATAACGTTTACATTTTTAAGAGTTTCAAGATTAGACCTCAAGGTTCAGCCAGGATTTAAACATTCTAAAATAATTCAATTTATTCAGCTGTCACAGCAGAAAAGTGACAATACAACAAAGCTAACTTCAGAAAGGGATTTTAGTTAAATTAAAGGCGTGTTAATATATATCTATGCACCTTATCTCACTCATTATATAACATGAATAACTAACTGAAATTTGAGTGGATTACTTTTTAAACCTATAGTTTGATTATGTACAGTGTGAAGGATGCTCCACCCAGAGACTCCAATGAGGCAGATGAGTCCAGTGTTAACCCTTTAGTTTTCTGGCATTTTTGTGAAAGTGCCATATGTGCACAGTAACACAAGTCTTCATCCTTCTCCTAGGAACAGTCTAAATCCTGGACCACTGCCGTCACAGAGCCAATTATTCTTGATTGTCCCCTTCCTGACAGAAATGCCAAAACAGTCATTTCTTGTTTTACAGCTGCAGCAGAAGGCACCGGGTGACCTTTCTGGAAACGGAACCCAAATGTCCCTGGAGACACACAGAAGGCCATGAACCCTGCGCTTCCTTCTGTCATCTTATGCTATTATGGGAAATTAAGGCCCGCGGTGGGCAGCCTGACTTATAGCTGAATGTGGTGTCAGGGGAAAATTGGGACGCTTGGAGTGAGGAGCACTGACTGCAGACAAAAATGTAAAGGGAAGAAGAGCTGATGTGCTGCAGTATGAAGAGACCCAAGAACTGTATAGCGGCTCGAAGAAAGGCTCGTGCGTATCAATAGAGAGGTTGGTGGATGCTGAGTGACCACTAACTGATGCCAAAGAACAGCCGGCCTTGATTTGATATTTTAAGCATTTACCTTTTCCCTGTAACGCTCCGTTTTGTTCTACCCTTTTCCGTGATTCGACGGGTCAAAAAATGTTTAGATGAGAACCCCGAGATCAATAATAATACATACTGAGTGTGTTCCACTTGTACGGTCGGTTTCCATTATATTGTTTTTACAATAAATTAACAGAACAAACACAAGGCTCGTGTTTACGAAAAAGCGTCCCGCTTCGGTACAAAAGGCCGAGCAGAAGGAGCACAGCTTTGAGACAAGGTCATTGCACTTTGCTGAGAGAAAAAAAAAAACCGTATATCTGAACACAATAAGGCTGCGTGCTCAAAAGGAAGAGCACAAAGACATGTTAAAGTAACTCCGAAAAGTACACTGCATGTTATCACATCCGAAGACCTTTAAAATGCATGGATTTCGGTCTTGTCATAGAACTGATTATGCTGTGACTCGAGATAGAACCCATCACCATGAAAACAGAAGCTTAATGGGATTCAGTTGCTGCTCATTACAAACACAGAAGTCTTTAGTACAGGTGCGCGGAAAAAAGTATGTAGAGAGTGGCGTGGTGGTGCAGCGAGTAGCAGTGCTGCCCCACAGTGCCCGAGTGGTGCAAAAGAACCCCGATCAGTCTGAGTGGAGCTTGCATGTTCTCCCTGTGTTTCCTCTGGGTGCTCTGGTTTCCTCCCACAGCTCAAAGACATGCAGTTCAGATTGATCGGCGATGCTAAGTTGCCCATAGTATGTGAACGGACTGTGTCTGGCAACCCTGTGACGGACTGGCGTCCCATTCAGGGTGCACCCCTCACCCTTGTGCCCCACGCTTCTGGAATAGACTCTGGATCACCGCAACCCTAATCAGGACAAGCAGTTATTGAAGCCGAGTGGATGGAAGCAGTATTTACCAAGAGATGTACAGCACTGGTTGACACTTTCATCCCAAGGCAACTTTTAACATTTGATAGCAAACTATGCACTGTTTTGCACATTGATACAGTACCATATTCTTACAGGGGTAATTGAGGGCAAGTGCTTCGGTCAAGGGTACAGCTGGAGCGAAGATTTAAAATGTGAACCCTGAGACTGAAAAGCGACAGTCCTGATCGTTCCGCAACCCGCTGACCCTTTATTCGGTAGCTGTTGTGAAAATGAACAGTGGTATCCAGCTCTCGTGTCTTTATCAGCTGTGCGTGTTCATATACACCCCATTATCACTGAATGTAATAGTATATTTTTATTGATTCGTAACCTGGTGCAGCCGGGTTTATGACAATCAGTGCATCAACAATGCCCCCTTGTGTAAGGAGAAAATAATGGTGGGAGTAGAAGTATAAGTGCTGTATATAAGTATAATATACTGCAGCAGCAAGAGTGAACCGACAATGTGTAGTAACAACACAATATTGTAACAAAATGCATACAGCTTGTATTTATCATCATGCTGTCAACTACAAAGTGTCTGAACGTGATTGGTGTCATACTGATGCCATCAATGACACTCGAGCAAGGCTCACCAATCATCTCACGAAGAAACTGCAAAGAAAGTGTCATTTTTCTTGCAGGGAAAGACAGACAAAAATTTGTATGTAACCGTGTGCAATTTCCAGCCTTTCATGAACATCCCACAGGATTACCCAACCATCCAGTAATGAACTGCTCGTGCTAATGAAGGGTCAAGGTAGTCTGGGGCCTATCCTGGAGGCATAGAGCACCAGGGAGGGTACAACCTGGACAGGATGCCACTCCCTCACAGGGCACAGGATTCTAGAGCCCTACTGAAGTAACACTTCTAATGGATTTCCACTGCTTGATACTTAGAAGCCCTGTCCTGAGGTTCTTTTGGATAACTGGAAATCATCTTAAAATAGCCCTACCTGACCTGTATCACCATGAAGTCATTCAAGTGAATAATTTAAGTGTAATAAAGGGAGTTAAGAGTTTTGGGAAAATTCTGTGTAGCCTTCTCTACACCTGGACTTGAAATTTTGCTGCCAGCCTGGGCAAAAAAAAAAAAAAATGTAACGCAAAGCTGTGGCATTTTAGAAAATGCAAGGACAATTTCAATGATGAAATTGTGTTCCCAAGGTGAAACATTTACATTACATCTATTTTATCTGATGCTTTTCTCCAAAGCAACTTAGTTATAAGGTTACAATTTAGCCATTTATACAGCTGGGTAATCTTACTGGAGCAATTTAGGGGAGGTACCTTGTTCAAGGGTACTACAGCCAGAGGTAGGGATTAAACCTGAGACCTTTGGAGCAAAGGGTAGTAGCTCTAACCCCTGCAGTAGCAGCTGGGCCTATTTCTACTGAAGTATCACCATACCCCTTAAAATGGATGGTTATTTTGCTATTCACTATTAGTTTACCTTCAGTCAAAGCCCTTAATACTGTTGGCTGTCCACTTGCACTTGTTCAGCTGTTTTGTTATTACGTACCATATACCTAAAGTGGGGTTTTCCTTGAGGTACAAGGTACCGTGGGTAGCATTACACTGCTCTCCTGTATAAATGAAAGACTGAAGTGTAGTGCTCTTGTAACCTTCAATTAAGGTGTTCATTTAAATTGAGTTACTCATTCCAAGCGCGCTTCCGGAATGCATGTAAATTCCAAATTGAGCCCTTGTAAAATGCCAAGGAATGCTTCAATAAGCTAAAGTAGGAGTATTAAACTCCTGAAACCAAATTCTTGAAAGTGGTATGGGCATATCTTAGGGTATGACAATTACAAAAGACATTTAGTTCAGCATTAAGGGTTTTCTATATAGGTATAGCTCAAGGGTACAGCACCAGACCATCCTGACCTGAATCAGGATGAGTTCTGCTGTTAAAGCCCCCCCCCCCCAACTCCAGCTGTGCCAGTAAACCCCACTACTAGACATAAAACCTCTGATCCTCATTAATGCTGCAAGGCCTAACATGAGACCCTACCTGAGCGCTGCTGTGCTTCTGCAACACGTATGGCATCTGTGCCAAGCTCACAATTTAAAGACTGGCCCTTTAACCACATTAGCCGATAAGTCCGTTTACACACTTTAGACTATTCACAGAATGTTTACTCTGTTCTGGCCTCCTGAGAGAACGGCATTGCTTCAGAAGGTGGTTATGAAGACATACCAGCATTCAACAGTCCTGCTCTGCCATCCAGTAACATGTCTGGGAACTGAGGGTACACAAGGATAACTATGCACCTGAACTGAGAGGGATGAGCAAGATAACTTGCTGAGCATGAAAAGTTCACTTTGCACATCCCAAGGGTATTTTGTACTGCAATCTGCAGATTAAACTAGGTACAACTTAAGGCACTGATGAGCTCTAGCAAATTCAGACAGGTCAGATATTCAGTTCCTATGAACTCTCCAGAGGTTCAACACTGCTACCAAGCCCTACACAAGCTAGTTTACAGCCATAGAGACTTTAAAGCTTCAGTTTGTGCAGACTGAAGAGAACATGTTCAGAGAACACTATCAAGAGATCTAAACACAGCCACACATGAGCACAGTTTGCATGATTTTATTACAAATATTCAGTTTATAAGGCAATTGTGGCATCATGCCTAGGTGACTTATTAAAACACCACTGACATTCATTACTACAGAGCCATGATATTGAAATAACCCCCATTGTTGTAAGATTAAAAACCGCTTTCTACATCCGTCTAGGTCCCACAAACTAGTTGGAGGGTGATAGGTGAAACTCCTGAACAGAGGGGAGTTGTTCATCACTGCAGTATTCAAATACATCTTGCACCACAGTTCCTTTGAGAACACTCCTCTCTATCTTAAGGTTCTAGGTAAAAGTCAATATCACAGCTCAATATTAACAGGACTTCAAGTTTAAAAGCTAAATAAATTAGGAAACCAAAGCATCTGGTACATTTTCTTCATTAATGATGACACTGCATTTCTGATGGTGCAACCTAAAAGGTATTGCAAGCAGAACTAGTCAAGACTCAGAATTCAAACCCATGCCATTTGCTTGTTAGGCTCTTGGCCTCCAGAGCACTGCTCAGTGGCCATTCACATGCCCTCTAGACCATGCTTTAAATGTCTTCAAAAAATTGTTATACAAAAGTTTACAAAATTTACAGATGTGTAAAAAATTAGTGTAAAAAGTAACTGAACTGGGCAAGAGCAGCTATATTCATATGCAAACAGAAGAGGTACAGCTGCTGCCACCAAACATTAACATCCTCCAAAACTCAGCTTGAAGATTGTTGTAGGGAAATGCAGAACCCATGTGCTGTATCCCAGACATATTACCAGACATTCAACATCAGAAGAGTGAAACAGACTTAACTCAGCTTTGGTGAGAGGAATAATGCCTCAAAGATTAACCGTTCTAATACTTAGAATACAAAAGTGTACAGTACATGCTTTATATCACTTTCCAAGATTGTCAAGGCAGATCTAACAAAGTCTGTTCATTAGAAGCTGCTCATTCCACCTTTTCCCGGTAAACTCCATTCCCATTCTGGAGAAGCTTGGGGAGCCGCTTGCCTTTGGTGTAGGCATGATACCAGAAGTGGAGGAATAACACCAGGAACACCAAGCCATACAGTGCAATGATATAGATAAAGACTGGGTACTGGTAGGGACAGTCCTTCATGAAGAAGTACTGGCTGATGTGGCTGGTCACAATCACAAACTGAACCTGGTAAGGGGGGGGGGAAAAAAAAAAGGCATAAAACTTCAGGTCTTTCTAGATTTGTTATACAGCTATACCCATATTTAAGATAGTATCCCAGTCATCTGCCTTGTACCTCTTCAGACCATAAAACATACCTTAAATCATATGCAAACTGAAGAAACCATGGCTAGTATTAAAGGGTACCTTTAGTATTGGCACACAGGTTAAAGCTAAGACCTATGTTTATACAAAGTGATGGCATAGCACAGGAGAACTAGTTTAAGCACTAAAGCTTAAAATGAGGCTGAGCCACATTTCTAAGATTAGCAAATTCCAGCAAGCAGAGCACAAGGTAATGCAAGCTGAAACCAGTCAGACTTGTTTGGGTGATCTAAACATGTAAGACCCAGCCAAAAAAAATTCCTCCCTTAAATGCTAGCATGTAGTTTGTTTCAAAACTCACCCTAAAATGTGACAAAGTTCAGTAGTGATTTCAAATGTTGCCATCAAACCAGAAGTTTACTATAGCTGTTAAGCTACAGTAAAGTCAAATCACTCATTTGATTAATTATTCCACATACCAGCTGGATGGTAGTGAGGTGTTTCTTCCACCAGAGATACTTGTGGTAGGCAGGACCCATAGCAGACAGACCATAGTAAGTGTACATGATCACATGGACAATGCAGTTAAGCAGGGCATGGAATGTGCCCAGACCACCTGAAGGTTTAACACAAAGAACCTTTCAGTTTGCTCAACAAATTCATAACTGGTAAATGCAAGTCAGTTCAAGGTGGGTTGGAGAAAAGCTGGGTACATGCTGGCATCTTAGAAGGTGGGGGGGAATGGAAAGTTTCCATAGTATGGAAAACTTCATTAGGCTGGAAGGGGCCACATACCTGGAGCAAACTTCACTCCAAACCACCATGTAAAAGGCATAATTGAATGATGGTAGACATGGAGGAAGGTCACCTGGCTGTTCTTTTTCCGCAGAACAAAGAACACCTATATAACAAGGTTAGGGTTAAAAAACATGCAAGTCCTGGTCAGTGCAGTCCTGAAAAAGGTATTAGCAAAGGGAAGATCAGTTACTTACTGTGTCTAGCATTTCAATGAATTTGGAGAAATAGTAGAGCCAGCATACCCTCACCATCTAAAAGGATGGAAGTGAGAACAGAATCCTTGTCAGTTCAGTGAATGTCTACATATGTATTCTTAAAGCATCCTAAAAAGGCCATGTTTAGGAGATCAAACATTAACAAGTACTTAAGATTAATAATCTTCAGTCTTACCCTCAATGCCTGAGGAGAGTTGGAGTAATCTACTACGTCACAGCGGAATGAGTATCCTGTTGCCCAGCCAGACATGAGGAACTAAGGATGTTAAAACAAATTCATGAGCATCCAAAATGACAAGATCAGCTAGAATGACTAAGTACATGGATATAGAAACAATTACAAGACAACCCAAAAGGCAAGAATTTTAACTGCCATCTGTTCTGTTAAATGTGGTATTCCAAAGACATCTATAAGGAAACATCTCTAGAATATCAAGTCTCGTGTGAGATGAGTTCAGGTTTAACTTCCAAATTTGGTATGAGAAAGACAGGACATCAAAACCCTCAGGTTTTTAATCAGCATGACCTCAGTCACTCAAAAGATATCTTGAACACTGCTCACTAGAAAGGAATCTACCTTAACAGGTAGGATTAGCCTTTTTTTTGGACTAAAGAGTCAGAAACAGCATGGGAACCACTACCTCACATACCAAAATTTCACACTGGCAGTGATTTGAAGGAAATCATGCAATCTCAGAAGACTGCTTTGCTAGCAGTGTCAATTAAGTTGGTTCTTTAGCATTGACTATGTCACACCAATCAACAGAAGACAATGAACAAACGAGCTAAGGTGCATACCTCATAAGACATGTAGAGTGACAGGGCAACCAAGCCAAAGTTGTAGATAATCAGAACTTGTTTGAGGTCAAAGGGTTTGCGATTCTCCATTAGTCGTGGCCCAAGGGACCACACAAAGTATATGTATGAAGCGATGATGATGGTCTGGGGTAGTGGGTTTGACATTAAGAGCCAGCCTCTTGTCCTTGGGTCTGAAAACAAGAAGTAAAAGCAAACTGTCATCCCTTATCACCCAACAGGGTGAAATAGCATTTCAAGTTTATATAATCCCTGAACTATACCAAATAGCTCAATGGCTAAAATTCCTTACAGCATTATTAACTTTAGGGACAAACACACCAGTAGATAAGACAACTCTAGACATTGAGTCAAATCCAAGTGTTATCCTTGAAAGAAGTTAATTCAAATTTGCAACTGCACTCACCAGCATCTTTGATCCATTCATCATAGAACAGAACAGCTCTAGATGTCAGTTCATTGAAGGCCATTTTGTGGCAAGCCTGGCAACACTGGAAGAGGGAATATAAACAACCATTCAGAACACCTTTACTTGTTGTCTGAAACAGAATGTTTCACCCCCACAAGCCATGGAGACGGAAAAAAAAGGTGATCTAAGGATGTTGTATGGCACATGAGCAAGCACGAAACAAAATGCTTTCCCTGAACACAGATCAAGCCATGAACAGCCCTTGACTTCCACACTATGGTACCCATTTGCAGGCCAGTGACTATACTGCCTGCATTTTAGACAGCCATTTAGAGACCATTGCATGTAGCAGCTGAGTTCAAAAACCCTGAATAGTAAAGAGAATTTAGCCATAGACATTGAATATTTTCTGAACATCAGGCAAGATATTTTATGCCAAGCCTACATGTCACTTGGACACTCCCACTGTCCAAGGGACACTGACAATGTGAAAATCCAACTCAGGCTCAGAGGACAAAAGGAATAGATACATGTGTACTTATTGTACATTCTGTGCACCAAAAACATGGGGAAGAAAAAACCCTTCAGGAACACTGATGTTTTAACATTCAGTTGTCAACTCCATCAAGAGAACCTCAATAGCAAGGAAGGGGGGGGAGGAAAGGAAAAAAAAGCCAAAAACTGAAGTTTAATTGCAGCATAAATATGTAAATCCTCACCTACCATTCAGTCACTGAACCATTTGCATTCTTTTGAAATATCTCCCACAGTAAGATGTACAGTTGTGATTGTCAGCAACATGTCAGACAAGCTGATCACCACATGGTTCAACATTATTCTAATTTGCCTTTGACATATCCTGAGACATTGTCAAAGGATGCCATTGAAATGATCCTTTCTTGCCAAACACTACTCTGTATAGGGTGGTAGAAATGAGTGGCCTCATAACAGAGCATATAACAGCCAATACTTAGGTTTATAGCCATTTAAAAACCAGCTCACTCACTGGCTGACAGCACAGCCTTGCTGTGGAACAAGTCAACGCATGGCCAGACATCTTTACCTATATAGGTCACAAGTACCATTCACAGAGGTAGCATCTACAAGACCATAGTAGACATTGCATAGTGCTTCTACCAGTAGAAGCCTGGGAACAAGTTGAGCAAGTACAGATGACAAGCTGATACTAAGCCACCCCATCACAACAGGTTTGAAGGTGTGCCACATGGTTGCTCTTCTACATTGCTCAGCACACTCCACCTCACACAGGTTGCTCCAACTCCATTGGCTCAGAAGCCACGGACGATGGCACACCCGTCTCCACCCACAGCTGGTTTACAGTCGTAAGTTACCGGCAAGACCCACCCAGCAGAACACCATACTCCTACCCACAGAACAATTGTGCCAGGATTGGCAAAGCTCTACATGTAGATTGTAGAGTTCTCATTGACACTGAAACAAGTAGAGTACATTTTCCACTATCAAGTTCCATTTATTTCAGTCAATGACCAGTGGATAGTTTTGTAAACAGGAAGGAGTAGTTTCCCATTTTAGGGAAAGTCACAAGTTACCGCATGAAGGAGGCCACATCTAGTTACCAGCCCAAGCTCCCATTTGTAAAGCCACACGTGCCTGCTTGAGGAAGGAAAAGCAACAGGTTCCGCAAGATCCCGCAATGTCACTCCATCTAGAAACATTTACCATTGTGTTCAGAAACTGAACCGCTATACTTCATTAGAACACCAGTGACCAGGATGAAAACACAAAAAAAAAAAAAAAAAAAAAAGTATACGTTCTAGAGTTCAAGAACAAAAACACCAGCAAGCCAAAAAGAAAAAGCTTCACAGCCCTACAGCATAACAGAGGAAAGCCAGGGGGGACAACATGCACAACACTTTGTCCTGACCACTGATTCTGATTGAGGTCTCCTGTGCTGTGTGATTTTCAGGACTTACACACGTTTCTACATACATACATACATACATACATACATACGAGGATCTGGACCAGCCCATTACAATATATTTAACTCACAGGAGGAATTCTCAAATAATTCCGAGTTCAGATTTTCTCCTGAAAAATTATAAGGGAGTCTACTCTGGTAGAAAGACAGAAGCTTCTAGACTAAATGATGAAGTCTAGAACATTTCCTCACTTCCCCACCCAATCCCAGGCAGGCAGGTGCGGCGGTTGAACGCGGGGAAGGAAGGACCCCACCCGAGCACAGCGTCAAGCGGTGGAAGCGGAAACAAAACTTGTCCAACAAGATGCGATTATGAGAAGGCAGAAGAGAAAGTCGCGAAGCCCTGCGCACAGCTCACAAACGGAGTTGATAAAGACCGAACACGAAACCAAATCGATGCCGAAGCGCAGGAGGAAGCGCTGCAGGTAGGGAGCGCGCGGCGGAAGCGCAACAGGTGCGCGGAGGGATTCTGTCGCGAAAACCCGGCGTGACGAGACCTGAACGGCTACTGACAGATATAATACAACTAGCGCCGACGTTTATTTTAGCTACATCATTAGAAGTGACAGACTTTAAAGGAGTTTGTTGCTTAAACCCTCAAGTTTCTCCCCTTCGCCAACAATTAAAATCAGACACCTTATGTGGTAAAAGCGGTCTACTAACCTTCGGTAGTGCCTCCAAAATACCGTTCCGCGTCAGCGTAACCTCGACGCACTCGCCCGACACTGAAGTTGGATGCAGGTCTGTGGGAACCTTGGGCCTGGTCTATACTTATTCATTACCGGGAGACTCCGCCCACATCAGTAGTTTGGGGAGGAAAAACGAAGAATACTGCGCTATGGTTGGTGGAAATTTCCAATGTGATCCGTCTCAGCCAATCATGTAAAATTAATTAATTGTAATATTGCATAATTATAACAAAAGGAAAGCCACGCAGGTACGTGGTCTCGAAGGATGTTTCGCTACAAGCGCAAGTGAGTTTGTATAGAAATATATTACAGTATCCGATTTTCTGCATTATGATTTTTTTTTAACCGTCAAGTTTTTACTGTTCCATTTAACGTAATACAATATTTTAACTTTTTTTTGTAGCAGGAATCTATCTGAAATATGTTTAAAAGTACATTTTTTTAAATGCTTTGGTCCTCAATACTGGGACTCATGTATTATATGTGAAGAAATAGCCTCCTAAAGAGTTCATGCATGTGTGGGTTTTGCTCCTGTGAAACACACACCTGTCCTGATCACATCAGAGCAGAATCATTCAGTTGTAAGAGCATCACACGATCACGCAACTTTCCACGTGTTTTCCAGGTCTACCTGTCAGTGTGAGCGCAGGGGGTCACTTTCTGAGCCCTTTCAGTTGCAGTGTCTGACATACCTAGTTAATATACTGTTATCTGGTCAGATTCTTGTTTTGTATTCCTTAAATTGTTCTGCCTTTTTTGAAAGTTATTTAACTGTGAATTTAAAGGCAAGCTTCCAAACCTAACGCTCGAGTTGTTTCAAGGGTAACTTCCCAAATTAACCTGATCTAAATCTTATATTATGTAAATGTCTTCCATGTCCTTTGAAAGCTCATATGTATCATTATGTATAACTGAATTTGTAGTACTGAAATGTGGTTTCTGTGTTCCTGCACTTCTTCTGAAACATATGAATAATCCAAAAATATTATCTATTTTCCTGATTACATTTGATCTGGGGCAGGGTTAGGGGGTCGAGTTATGGCTGTAACCGTGTTGCAGACACATAGATGCACAGACACAAAACATTTAGGAACACTGAGCTGGGTATAATATGTACAATATATCAGTGATTTTTTTTTTTTTTTTTTTTTAAAAATCACAAAACCGTATTAATACTGCAGATCCAACCTTCAAGAAACCTGCTCCATTAGAGATTCTAATTATATGTTGATGTTTTCAAATCAACTCTGGGTGATGACCGAAAGAATAAGATCGCGGATACAAGCAGCCGAAATGAGTTTTCTCCACAGGGTGCTGGGACTCACTCTCCGTGACAGGGTGAGGAGTTCAGACATCCGGGAGGAGCTCAGAGTAGAGCCGCTACTCCTTCACATTGAGAGGAGCCAGCTGAGGTGGCTCGGGCATCTGATAAGGATGCCCCATGGGTGCCTCCCTTTCGAGGTATATTGGGCACGGCCAACTGGGACGAGGCCCCGAGGTCGGCCCAGGACCCGCTGGAGGGATTACATCTCACAGTTGGCCTGGGAACGGCTGGGGATCCCCCCAGGCTGAGCTGGAGGAAGTTGCGGGGGACAGGGGCGGCTGGGCCTCTCTGCTCTCCCTGCTGCTACCGCGACCCTTTTAGGACAAGCGGGACAGAAGATGGATGGATGTTGTGAAATCAAAACAATTATTTGTTGATACTATTGCCCTGCATGAAACAGATCAGGCCACTGGCTGTTATGACTGACCTCAGGCTGTGAGACTGAAATGACCACTACATTCTCAACAGTGGTAAACCCTGTCCCCTGCGGTTGCTGGTAAGGAACATTCATTAAAAAAAAGTAGATGTGGACAAAAGGGAACAGACCTGTTGACACCCTTTACAAAATCATAAGTGAAGGGGTCAGCTGTTAGTGTCACATCTTGCGTACAACCATAACATTTATATGTTTATTCATTTAGCAGACGCTTTTCTCCAAAGCGACTTCCAGCAAACGCTATGTAGTAGTATCAGCCCACACCTTATTCAGCCAAAGTGAACTAGAATGATAGATAAACTACTCACAAGATAAACTACTCACAATAAATCACTTATCCATACACCAGCGGAACACACTTTCTCTGTCACTCACTCACTCACACACACACACTATGGGCAATTTTTTTAACTGTGGGAGGAAACCCACGCAGACACGGGGAGAACATGCAAACTCCACAGAGAATGAGTGGGGGATCGAAGCCACATCCTCTCACCCCACCTAGCCACTGTGAAACAGCAGCACTACTCGCTGTACTACCATAAACACAATAAAAATGGTTAAAAAAAAATATGGCGGTTGTTTTCTGAACACTCAAAATTCCTGCAGGAGACAGGAAATATTAATGTTACACATGAAAAGAACCATGACAAGTGAAAGACAAGTTAAGGGGGAAAAAAAAAAAAAAAAATTAATAGTAATTTCCTACCCACCCCTTCATTTGACTGGAGGCAGAGTGTTCTCAGATCATTAAACCCAGAAGAAATATCAACCATGTTTACATAAAAAAAAGATTTATTTGAAATAGCACCAAAACAAATATCAGTGCAGTATAAATATCTTCCAAGTATCTAAGTGTGTGTTTTTCCATTGCCGTTTACTCAGATGCGTCAATCTTCATCACTGCTGCTCCACGCATCCTCAAAAGCTGGGTTCAGGGCCACCTGACTTCCACCCTAATGACAAGCACAATTGATCCACAACGCTGTCAGAAGATGCAATACCATAATAATGAACAAATCTGATACAAATTGTATTTGGTTGGAAGAACTACACATATTAATAAAATTATTCATTATTTATTCTTTTTTTCTTACTGAAAACTGAAGTTTTATACAAAACCACAAATGCAGAGCTACATTCCCAAATACTAATTATAAAATCCGGTGTAGCTTATGTGTTGATTCCGTGGTATGCTTCTCAGGTATGCCTGAAGAATGTAACAAATGATGAATCCTAGCAACATTCAGTGTGATTCATGTGCAAGACTGCTTCCATAGTACAAGTTCACTCTTCTCACAGTGACAAGCGGAACCAAAGCACCTCAGGCAATTTTACAGAATCCTACCTCAGCATCCTTTAAACATTGATTATATTGGGCCCCAATGATAGATATGTACATGTTCCGAAAAAACTACAAAAAGATCACTGACAGACAGACCTTTTTAGAATCCTGCTCCTCCTCAATATCAGGTGGGCGTGGGGTCGGGATCCAGGCCAGGATGTTGCTGTCTTTGCCTCCGCTGTATAACTCCTGCAGTGGTAAGAATATATTTAAGAACACTGTTAGCACATTGCATTGGGCTTTAAATTTTAAGACTAATCTGCAGCTTATCAATCCAGTGCAAAACCCCATAAAAGGTAAGAGAAAGAAACTGTCACTGCCACACCTTTGTACCTTCCTGCCAGTGCCCTAACTGTTCCAGAAGGATTATTAATGGCACAGGTATTAGGAACATGCTACAAGGCTCAACTGTTCAGTTTCTGACATATGTATGGGGGTGCTACATGGCAGCCGTGACAGCACACAATGTATTTCCCCATTCTTTACATGTTAGCTCTCGCCACACCTTTCTAGTGTGCTGCTCACCTAATATCAACTGCATTTTTATCCCCTTACCTACCCTCCCGAGTAGTCCCACCCCAACAACAGATACTGATCACAATTCTAAAGTTTACAGTTTGACTAGTCAAAGCTACATACCAGTAACCTATAGCCCATAGCCTGGAGTGTGCTGCTGTTTCAGCTTGAACAGCATGTACAGTGACACAAACATACTGTTCCCACTTGGGATTTACACCTGCAGTCTTCCCCTCACACTCCTCCCAAGGCTGTATGAAGCCATGTGCATTTAGAAACACTTGTCAGTTTAGAAAAGGGATGAAGTACACGCACTGCCCACCTGATAATCGGGGTGGAACTCACAGCAGTCCACATTGCTGTAGTGGCCTTTCAACATGGTAACCAGCTCGCCCGAATGCACAGCGTAAACAGCCACCGAACTGCCACAGGGCACAAAGGCAAACTCCAGGCTGCAGCCTTGTGACACTGCAAATTTCAAGCCTTTGCGGCTCTCGTTCACCACTTTCCCATAGTTCACCTGAACACAGAAATAACAGAACCATTTCTTGAGGGATACGAGATCGTTGAAGACCTATTGTCCAAGCCAATGCTGAAAGAACTGCAAGAGTGAAAATGAAAATGTGATAGAAAATAAAACTTCACACAATCCTGTCCTATATAGCCATTCCACAACAACATAGAGGAAGGAGCAGAAGAGGCCCTCATTTCCAGCCTACTCCATATCCTGAGATAGCACAGCATTCATGTTTTGTAGGATTTTCTTTACAGGAAAAACACTTTTATAATCGGCTACTTAGCAGTAGTAGATGGTTAGAAAATAAATACATTTAAAAAAAGACTACTTGGCATTCAGACCCCTATCTTGAACCCACAGCTTGGCAAAACGTTTATGTAACAGGTACAGGTGAAGCCTGCAGAACTGGTCTCGCTTTGATGATAAGGCTTGGAGTTTGGAGTGCCTTCTTAAGGCACAGAGATATGTCATTCCTCAGCCCTTAGCCCCACCTGCCTACCAGGGTGTTCTTTCCTGTAGCCGTCTCCCACAGCCTCATCCGGTCGTCTGTCCCGGTCGTCAGCAAGAATAGTCCATCACCCGTGAAGCACAGCCCATTGACTCGCCCATTGTGGGCTGTGTTTGCTGCCACAGAAACCTCTATGTTATCCATACTTGCAGGTCAGAACATGCCTCTTCTTCATAATGTGTATAAACTCCTTACTCGGCAATCATAGTGACCCAGTCCGCTCACTATTTCCAATTATTATTTATTTAACTGACACTTTTCTCAGTGACCTCTGATGTAAGGTTTGCGCATTACTTCAGTAATTTACGATTTATAGAACTGGGTAATTTTTTTTTTGTTTTTTTTTTTTACTGACTTTAATCTTGGTGAAAGGTACAACAGAAAGAGCAGGATTAGAAAATGGGTCTTTTGAGTGAAAGGTGACAAGTCTACTATACTGACTGAATTTAAATGCAGAAAAAATTATTCTCAGAAAAAAAAGGATAAAACATTTAACAACATTCAGTCACATTATCAAGGAGTCACATTAATGCTCAGGTTTGCAAATTATGGCTTTGTCAGTTCATTTTCCTGTTCTTATTATTGACAAAGGTGATTTGCATAAATTCATAGGTCACCATGACTAAGGGCTTCCATTGGTGCAGATGACACTATGGTAACTGTTACTAGCTGTCAGTCCCCCAAGAGCACAAGTACTCATTAGATACCTGAGAAGGTTCTGAACCAATTCCCTCTTTCACCTAGCACTATCACCTCTTTCATGTTAATCTTTTGAAAAGCATGTGTTTAGGTAATTTTTTTCCCTCTGTATTTAGCTCATTGCTCCCTACAAAGCAACTTTTGGCTTTCACTTTTTATTTTGTCTGCTATATCCTTTCTAGAAAGTTCTAAATGACAAGTTGAACTTTGGCAGACACACTATTCTGATGCACCACACATGCTTTTCTTCAAAACAGGAAAAATATTGCATTTTACTAGACTTAAACAGACCAGTGTCTGGAGCATATATGAACTTCACTGAAGACTGGCTATGGGCTACAAGACAGTCAAAGGATCAGCACCCTGAAGCCTACTGATCGTCTTCAGTATTTACTACACCCTAGGAAGAGCACTACTCTCTTCCAACTTTGACAGCTCCACTCACAGGGGGATTCAAAATCAATAGTTTGTAGATTCTCAGTTTTAACGTCAATGTGGTGGAATAGCATATCTCTATCCCTCAGAACTGCTGAATCCCTTTCAGCATTCAAAAAGAGTCTCAGATCTCTTTCAGACCCACTTTTCTCCTGACCTTCTAATGTCTCCATAATTTTTTTTTTTTTTTTTTTTGAACAACACTTGTCACGATAACCTTGGTATTTCCTACTAGGCTCATTTGTACAGGCAGCAACTCATGTCATGCATGCGAGCAAGAAGTGAGGTACTGGATAAACTTAACTGTGCTTTGACATGTCTAAAACTGAATTTGTTGTGAAATGCACTTTTGTTGCACTCGTGTGGAGTTTGTATGTTCTCCCCGTGGGTTTCCTCCAGGTGCTCTGGTTTCCTCCCACACCCCAAACACATGCTGTTCAGTTTCATCCATAGTTTGTGAGTGCCAGAGAGAGTGTGCGCCACTGATGTATGGATAAGTGACCCATTGTAAGTAGTGTATCTAGCAGCATAAGTCACCTTGGTGAATAAGAAGTGTGGGCTGATAACACTACGTAGTGTTCACTGGAAGTTGCTTTGGAGAAAAGTGTCTGCTAAATAAATAAATGTAAATGCATTTACTGTGAACTATATGCTGCTTTGGAGAAAAGCATGCACTTACATTAAATAAAGTAAATTAACAAATTTACAGTGCTACTGCTAATATTCATTCCCCATTTGCAGAATAAACCACAAAGTTCACTTAAGTCTGAATCCTCCTCTGTTTGTGACCAGCAGTCTCAGCTGAAGGAGAAGGTAAACATATGACTTTTCCCAGCATATAGCTTATCCCACAGAGTTGATGACTTGTAACATGAAATGAAGGTGGGGATAGCATCACAGATGTGTAAATAGCCAAGGGCATGAAATACAAAATCTGAAATGGCTAAACTGGAAAGAAAAACAGACTTGGGCATGGTAAGGCTGTGAGCTGGATTCACCTGCCTCAGATGAGGACTTTGATGGGTCCCCATTGAACTGGTCCAATGTGAAAAGGCTTCCAGAGGCCCTCCGAACATCCCATAACCTCACACTGCTGTCTGTGCTGTAACAGAAATTCACAGCAAAGTCCTTGTTAAACTTCAATTCTCATCAGGCCCCACAGGTTCACTCCTGAGCAACAGCTAGAGAATCTATAAATTACAACTCACATGAACTCTCATTTACTGGAAGCCTGGAATGCTTTAAGAAACTCAAAATGTCTCTGAAGCATACATGCAAGTTTTAGCTGTGCTGTTGATTCAGACACCAAGCCATACTGGGTGGGGAAAACATATAAGACCCTGAAGCAACTAAACAGTTTCTGTGGAAGAAAGTCTTGATAGCAATGGCAAGAGTGATGAGTCCTGGTAGTATTTAAAAAAATTACAATGTACCTGGCTGTTGCCAAAATGTATTCATACCGTGGAGACCATTTCACAGATAGGACTTCTCCTCTGTGACCTAGCAAAATCAACAAAAAAAAGACTTGTCATTCATTTATAACCTCATATATCAGTCAAAACACATTCAAAATTAGATATGACCATATACAAGATACCACAGCCATGAGCAAAACCCAGTGCTTTTCTCTAAATAGAGTGCTAAAACTTTGATCACTGTCACAAAATGCACACATTCCAATTAAGGAGAAAAAAAACTCATCACAGGATCTGTTCCAAAACATAATCATTTGCAGTGACCTGCTAAGCATATGATTAACATAACACTATTCCTTTATTCCAGAGTGGTTCCTTCTGAAGTTAAGGTAAGCTTTACGGCACAACAAAACACCATACCAACCCTGCTTATAAAACCACTGTATCCCATCTCAGGACAAACTCAAAAGGCCACAGAACTTGGAGTTCCATCATCCTCAGTTCTCACTGTGAATACTCACCCTGCAAGACTTGAATACAGGAGCCAGACTTCAGATCACATAGCTGTACTTTGGGGTTCTTGGTACCAACTGAGGGCAAACAATGGAGGTGATTGAGTGGCACCAAGTAGACATTACAGTTCCACAGGAGAAAAAGGCAAGGGAAATATAAAAGAAGCTCATTGTGATTTCTATGCTCTCAAGAAACACAAGCAACATGTCTTGCCATAGCAGTGGTGAAATGCAATCTCATTCACAGAATTCATCTGTCACATGTTATAACAGAAAAATATACATATAGATGTACGATGTCAGCAAAAGACCATGTGAAATACTTGAGAAACTCCATGCAGAGTTAATATTAAAAGGCAGATAATTTCTCAGAGAAAGCCAAACCTTGATTATGTATAAAACTGTGTAGTCTACTCAGAAAAGACTTGTTTCTTCAGTCAATATATGAAATGATAAAATGCAGGAATCAGGAGGATGCCTGTATGATTCATTCATTCGTTAAGAAACCAGTATCCCCATAAACAAAGCAATCTGACAGCAGGGTCTAGACTGCTCGCTTTCTTTCTCAACAGATATTTGAGACCAGTCAGTCCCGTTCTACCAGGAAAAAGGGGCCAGATTCCAAATGCTTGAGTCTGACCGGTTTAGAAAGAGTTTGCCACTTCAGTATCATTCTAACCTGAGTAACACAGAGAGCATTTACCTATTTTACAGGGGATTGAAACGCGTACCTAAAATCCAAATTGGACCTTCAGTTTTTGTCTCATCTGTGAAAGGAGAATGAGCAGGTCTAATATGACAACTTTACTTCCCCCAAGAGATTAGATGACAAGCAAAGTAAGGTTTCACTAAAGGTTTTGTTAGGTGTTACTAACAGATGAAACTACTGTCTTCAATTGAAACTTGTTGCAATAGAATACATGTACAAGCTTTTACCTATATCTTTACATTTAACTGAATGCTACAGCTCTTAACTGACTGCTGAAGTAATATGGCTCACTAATATGAATAAACTGAAGTGTACAGACTGTTACAATTTCATAAAAGCAAGGATTTCCTAAGCACGTCAAAGCTGTAAAGCACAGAAATCTGTACAGGCAGGCAAGTGGTGGCTAGAGACAGCTGAAAAACTTGTGTGTGCGCATGCATTCCAAAGATAACTGCAAAATCAGTCCCCTAACACAACCTCCAGACCTGTTGTTTACTTGTAAGATGCAGGTCAGTGAAACAGTCTTTCTTTCTTAAACTATGGACAATTAAAATTCCAGTCAGACAAATGGCGAAGCAAACTATGCACGTAATACTACACATACCAGTGACCATATACTGTAAATACAGCACCACAGCAAAAAGGATCTGTGTAAAGAAGAGGCAATCAAACTGAAATAACTGAAAATGGTGGGTTTACACACTCAGGTTGGAAGTTTCAGTAGGCCTCTGGGCAACAGAATTTATAGCTAGAAATGTATGATGAGAGGAAGACTATCAACAATGAATAGCACAAAGACATAAAAATCAAATAACACAAAAAAATATATTTGCAGCAAGAGATCTGGTAAGTGAATACTGGGGAGTGTTCCATTCAAAAAGGAAACTTGGTAGAGGGAGAGCCAAACAGGCTGTAAATCCTGCTGGGGGTCAGAGTAAGAATAAATGACTAACCAGCAATGAGACTGTGTTTTCTTGCAATTGGAGACATCTGATGGCAGTACACATTTTCCACAAATTGGAAGATCTCTGCTGGCTGAGGAAACAAAGAGAAAGGGAAACAGGTGACCTTCAAGCTATGGTTGACTTTTTACACTTCTGACTGAAGTGAGCGCGTAGGGTGGTGTCACAACGACGGGCTGGTTCTGGAATAGCTTCGAAGTCAGCTCAGTCTGTATGGAGTTCACATGTTCTCCCATGTTCACACAAATTTCCTCTGAGTGCTCTGGTTTCTTCCCACAGTCCAAAGACTACCTGAACTGCATCAATTCAGTGTAAGTATCTTGATCAAGGGCACTACAGTGGTACATGGGACAGGGACCCAGATCAAACCTGGTTCTTTCGATTGTAATCTGAGAGCTCTAACTATTATGCTACTTGCTATGCATGCTGCAGCAGTGTGAACATTTCATTGCCCCCTAAGAAAGAAAAACATCCAGTAAGATATAGCACAATTATCCATCCCAGAGTTTAAAAATTCAAGGGTTGTTAGCCATGCTATGTTTCAATATACACTAAAATTAATAAATGACAGGATATTTTAATCTTTGATTGTTGAAAATAAGCAACATATACACACACACAAAAAAACTAAAAGTATCTCAAAAAAGGTACCCAGCAATACAAATGATGCAATTTAAAATCACACGTGCTGAAATCAATATAATAAGGACAGTCATGTTTCTCATTCATATCCTCACCCCTAAACAAAAGGGTCCAGAAAAGCAGCCCACAAGTCTCACAGAAACCTGCATTGTTTCTACGCCTTCCCATGCTTATGCAACAGACATTTCAATGGGCCCCCTGGTGGAAATATTGAAATAGCCTAGCAACCATTTTCCTTCCTTCTCAGTGTCCTGTTGTTCTCAAACACACTTTTATTTCATAATCAATTTCTGTGAAGCACAGGCTTCAAAAAACCAGGTGGTACTGCAGCTGCTTGTTAAAATCTTCCTTTTATAGGTTCTGAAATTTAGTTAAATAATTTTCAAACAGACACAGATACTTCTGGCATGCCATTCTTTTTGTAAAAAGAAACTGTTAATACTATGGTTATTCAGAAACAAAAAGTGTCAAGAAAGACTAAGTGGCATGTATTAAAAAAATGTTACAGCAATATCCACGTTATAATAACAGCAGTTAAAACATTTAAATAATCTGACTATTTTCCTGACAAAACCAGAAGGACATCTGAGGCTTAACATGGTGCAACTGGAGTACAATGCAAACATTATAAAGGCTCAGTGTTGTGGTATGTAATCAATGCAAAAGGGAGTGTGATGTGAGCCACAGAGATGCACAGAGGCACCACTGTTGCTTCATTAATAATACACTCTCTTGTTAAGGACAGAGCAGCTCACAGATGACACAGAATGGAAGACTGAAATGTGAGTTTATAGAACCTTTCACGTTGTCAGTTTCTTTCCTTGCATTGTGAAACCACGAATCTTCCTTTTAAATTTTAAAAAGTGTTTATCAGTGCTTCTTGTTTCATTCTACCTTTCTCGGTCTGACCAGTATGCCAACTGGTGTTTCTTTGTGAAGGGGGAATAAACTTTACCAGACACATAGTTCACTGTGGCTATCAAGAACAGGTTTGTCAAGTTCTGGCACATTCAGCAGCTTTTAAGATGTCAAATAAAAGCTGTGCTGCCCACTTCACTCTCATAAACATCCTCTCTCACACACACGCATGCACGCACGCACGCGTACACTGTGAAGCACAAAAGTTCGGGACATTCTTGAAAGTAGGAAAGAAAAAGTGAGCTTGTCTCTTTCATTGGAAACAAAGGGCAAAGGCAGTAAATCCCTCTGGGCTGTGTGAGATCCTTAATGTGCATAACTCGGGAAAACTTTTAGCCTATATTATCAACAACCCCTTTAGTTGGCAAAGGCCAGACAAAGTAAAATAGTACTCTAACATTCAAAGACACCAAGTTTATGGAGTATAAACACAGGAGTAGGTCTTGTTACACAATCAGTGTGGTTTGCATACCGGAGAGAGATAAAGGCTACATGAGGATGAGCAAGGACAGGGTAAAAGAGAAAAATAAAGATGCAGAGTGAGATGGGGAGAACAGTGGAGAGAAACTCACCTTCAGTGTCTCTGTGTCCCAAACTTTCATGGTCTTGTCAAACGAGCTTGAGATGAACATGCCAGTGTCATGGGGGTACCACTGCACCGTTTCCACACTGAACTTGTGAACATGCCGACTGGACCTGGACCGCAACAGTGACAGTCAAAACAAACGGAGGACAGGTCAGTTGTGTTAAGTCACAGACAAATTATCAGCACTTCTGTCTAAAGCACTTAAACAAATTCATGTCTATGTATAGCATTATGTTACTGTATGTCACTTGTCTGCAATAATACTGTTAATCACACAATGTGGGAAAAGCAAAAAACAAAAGTTGCAATCTGCACTTAGGAGTGTTAATGCACAATTTTTGTTTCCAGAAGACACTTCTCTTACTTCCAGCAATGAAATGCTGTCCCTCTTCTAATATAACAACATTTTCATGACTTGATTCTGTCTCTCATGATAGAAAATGTGCAAATTTCTCCAGAGGAGCTGTTCACTGCCTAACATGTCACTGACTAATGAAACTTTTGCTCTGTATCTAAGCAGAGTTGCTCTCTGTACCTGCCCACAGTGCAGACTGCTTTGCAAGTGTAGTGTGGCTTTCTACTGTGGTTCTCCAGGTCGTAGATCACCACCACCCCATCGGCGCCACCAGAAAGCATGCTGAGAAGCAGAAGTCAAAAGGTAGATATTTCAGATTGCCCACACAACGACCTCAGCTCAATACTGAGCAGAGCAGAACTAGAGGATGCCTGAGGCCTATATCCAATTCACAAATCTAATCATGTCATAGGGACACAAGTCCTTCTCAGTCAGAGAGTTCTGAACAAGCCCAGCTATGGATTCAGTTAACTTTGTGAAGTACTTATGTATTTACATAAAACAAAAGCTTTCATTCACTGTACAACGACTCCCCAAGACCAACAGTAGATATTACTGCTTTGGAGAAAATAGTTTAGCTTTAGAATACTGAACACACCCCGAAAGGCATTTATTTGTGATAACTACAGTGGTCTGCACTGTGGCCCAAATATTCACAACCACCAGTTTCATCTTGTCTGTCCCACAACAGTGGAAGAAAACAAGCAACTATGATTTGGCAAGGGGCTCTAAATTACTATGTTGAACAGTCAATTTTCCACTTTAATTACATCTGTATTCCTTTACTGAACTAATTACTTGAATAGTGCAGCACCTCACTAGGTCTTTTAGATGTAAATGAATCACCTATTAAAATACATCCAGAAACTTCCTGGACTTGAGGACTGCAGAGGTCAACCCCCTGAACTACGCAACTAAACAACTGTTTCAAGTACTAATGAAGAGAATCCGTCATGTGAATACTTGAGGGGAACAGTTTGCAGTCTTACACCTGAAAAATGAAAGAACTGTTGTAACTGCACAGAAATCTAACAAAGTTTAATTGCACTGTAATTTATTCAAATGCATATTAATCTAAGGGGGTGCGGTGGCGCAGTGGGTTGGTCCTGGTCCTGCTCTTCGGTATGTTTGGGGTTCGAGTCCCACTTGGGGTGCCTTGCGACGGACTGGCGTCCCGTCCTGGGTGTGTCCCCTCCCCCTCTGGCCTTACACCCTGTGTTGCCAGGTTAGGCTCTGGCTCCCCGCGACCCCGGATGGGACGAGCGGTTCAGACAATGACATGACATATTAATCTAAAGATAAACATTTATTCTGTATGGATGCTGTTATACATTATCAAATTTGTATAAATCCTAAGCATGGATTTAGGACATGTCCATATCATCGTAAGACAGGTGCAGAACACGATTACGTAAAAAAATAAGACAGTAAAACACAACAATGTATCACATTTTAAAAATCTTTGTATCTAAATATCTAAAACCAATAAAAGAATCATCAAACCTGTTAGCAAGTAATAATTTACATGATACTATCGCATATAGGACTGTCTCAAAGCTGTCAAGATGCTGATTAAAATACAAGTAAACTTACTATCTACCCTCAATGACTTCAATATCAATTGTGTTAATGCCATTTCCGTGGATCCGTTCCACATTTCGGTCTGGATTAAGCTCCAAGCAGAGGGCCCTAGGAAAGCAGAAAGTAAAAAAAAGAAAAACCACATTTTAACAATGTTGGAACTTGTATCTTTTGTTGTACTGTAACAAACTATCCACGTTGCACGTCATTTACTGGTTAACGTCACCACCTAGTGGACAAATGTAGTAAGACATCAACACAGTAGCGTTCATCTATGCTGCTGAGTTCTTTAAATTGTTATTATTACAACTAACTAAATTATTACAACTAACAATAATGATCTTTATACTTAGCTAAAGCATCAGTAATAATTATTATATAAAAACCTTAAAAATCATTTACACAACTGTCTCTCCGCTAAATCGTTCCCCCTGTTCGTGTTGAACTGACAACGAACCAACGCTCGTGTCTGCGTTCGTTAGCTTATTCTTGAAAAGGAATTACGAAGGACTGGCTAAAGATGGACCACTGAGGTTCACCTTCCTACCTCCTTGTCGACTCTGCCCGCTTCAGGCGAAGAGGATCGTCCAGGCCGGTCTGTCTCCCGAAGAGAAAGCCGAGCATGTTTTACTGAGCCCGGTCAGCTGCCGAAGTGAAGTGTCTGTAGCTCCAGTAAATGAACCATTACACTGGCTTTGGGGGCTACTTTTCGGAAATTATTAGGAACGAATGTCCCTTTTGTCTCTGGAACTTGAATTCTGTAAATTTCAAAATACTCATACTCGTTCATATATATACCTGAAGCCTTCATATCTCCAAGTTATTCAATAAACATCTGCCGCGAAATACTACGTACCGCAGAAAAACTGCCATTTTGTTTTACGAGGCAACGGTAGAACAACGACGCCGCTGATTGGTTGATACGGCTGGAACGAACCAATGAAAGCGCGGTTTATTCAAGTTTATTCTTCACTTGAGTTCTACACAGACCACTAGGCGTCTAATGTTTTCGCTGCAGCGTACTTTAGTATCAGCTGGTATTAAAGTGTGCAATCTAAGTAAATATGAGCCGGATCGTATCCTTCTTGCGGAAGACCTTGGGGATTGCAAAGCAGCATGTGGGGACGGATCATTTGGGGAATCAGTACTACTTCATACCCCAACAGAAAACATGGACAGGTGAGCGCCCCCCGTCCGTCTCTGCAGACGGTTCGGTAACACACCGGCTCAGGTACAGTTTACCTTCCCTGATCACTTAACTCTCGAGCATGTTCCTTTTCTAACTGTTCAGTTCAGGTCTGACACATGATGATCATCAGGAGTTACTTTTTAGCTAACTAAGCCTACTTACTTACCCCTTGCTCCAGTAAAAAAAAAAAAAAAAAACCAAGCTGTTGTCAAATGAGTAGATAATTAATTCTTGTAGGTAGATTAACACTGGAAGTCGCTGGGGAAAAGTATGAACTAAACTAGCTGAACGACCTTTTCGCTGGACCGTGAGTCTGTCAGCAACGTTAAGTTAGGTTAACTGTAACATATTAAAACACCACCGGGATGATTTTGCTATAAGTATATGATTAAAAGCATAAAAACGGTCTCGTTGAATTTCTGGTACAGAAAGGTGCGTTTGAGCAGCTGAGAATGGCAGCACGTTCTCTTAGGAGGTGCTGGGTGGCCTTTCTCGGGCGACCGACGGCAGTGTCGTAAAGTAGCTTTCCCTCGTTCATGTGTCGTGGCGACAGTTTCGCGCCCCCATTTCCGGCTGTCTGCGTAATGCCCGCTCGTAGGTGCGGGGGGTGGGGGCGTGGCAGGGTCAAACCAGCGTTTCAGACCATACCTCGTATGTTGTAGTGTGTGCTGTGAAAGACGTTAATGCTTGTGGGGTAAAACAAGCAGCTTACCATGTTGTACTGTACCTTCAGCGGGGCGAGCTGAACATAACCCGGCAGTGCCTGTTAATGCTTTAATCATGTCACTTTCACGTCCTCCACCTGCTGTCACGGGCGCGCGCTCGCACGCAGTCACAGGTCACACAAGTCACTCGTCCACGGTACACGCACGGTTGCAGCGCACACTAGGCAATTGAATCCACGGTTACAATTACAGTGTTGTGGCGAATTAAAGTACAGTGTGACTGTGCTGCAGCAGCTGCCTTCGTGATTCATTGCAGTTAATCAGATTCTGTGCGCTCGTGCGCGGCATTTACAACAATATAAACATGGCGGTACTTCAAAAAAATTAGTGTAATGGTCTAAGAAGCAGGCGCATTTACAATTACAACCTTTTTTTTTTTTCTGTCTTTATCTAATCTATGTAGAAACATGACCGTGTTTACTTACATCTGTAACTCTGCTGGTGTAAAATGAGTCAGTGACTTGTGGTAGCT
Source organism: Scleropages formosus (assembly GCF_900964775.1). Classification (NCBI taxonomy): domain Eukaryota; kingdom Metazoa; phylum Chordata; class Actinopteri; order Osteoglossiformes; family Osteoglossidae; genus Scleropages; species Scleropages formosus. The sequence continues at coordinate 14,006,937 of NC_041822.1, forward strand.
GTTTGTGTACTAAGACTAAGTCTAAGCTACTAACAGTTATTTCCCCAGGTTCTTATTATACAGGTGGGTAATTTTTACACCATCACTTAAAGTAGTTAGCAGGTAACAGTAAGTACCTTCCTCAAGCAGGGATTCGAACACGGCTCCAACCGCTGCGCCGCCTGCTCAGCATTACGCTGTTGACCCATTACGTTTCGGTGCCTCTCCGGCCCGAAGCTGCGGCGAACCAGCTGGACCGGGGTGCCGACGGACCCGCCGTGTCCGTGCTCCTCGGGAGTTCAGATGGGTGCGGTCTCCTTGCTCTCTAATCGCCGAAACCGGGCAGCCGATGTCGATCCGCCGGGGTTCGAGGACGGGCCTTGGTGTGACTTTGCTCCAGGCATCGGAGGGGCCTTGAAGGGCGACCGGGACAGTCCTCCAAGAAATGATCAGCAGACCTTGCTATAGTTTACTGAAGCCTGAAATTGATTTTAAGTCCCTCTTTAAAAAGTCACTAAGTGCCAGGACTTAAAGCGAAGGGAAGTCTTCGATTTGTTAAATGCTTATCATATACACGCCCTTTTTGCCCGAGAACAAAAAAAGACCTAAATGCCCTTCATAGACAAATCTTTTATAAAGTGGCTGTCAGTTGGCTTTTATTCATTTTATATCTCTTTTTTTAATTTAAATTTAAATAACCAGGAGACGGGTGAATCTGGCAGCGCGTTGCCTCAAACCATTGTGAGGAACAGCGAGTTTTCTCCCAGCATCCACTGTCATCTGTAACCCACTGTTCTGCTGATAATTGTTGCTATTTGTCTAATTCATCAGCCATTGTTGTAGTTTCATTATTACAGAATGACGGGTTTCTGGATTAAGCGTTCCATTTTTTTTTTTTTTTTTTATGGTTACAATACAGCCGGGGAAAAGATCCTTTTGTCGGTTTCATAAGATTCACTAACAAATAGAGGAGCTCTTTCCTGCTTTATAGTGCACTAAGTCAGAAAGACTTGGTCTGAGTTGCATCCGCAGTTATAGCAGCCATTTGTGAATATGTATTATTAATGCATTTCTTCTCTGTTGCTTTGATTTGCATTAATGCAAAGTTTGTACTATTCAGGCTGTTAGGGCCTTTAACAGTCATAGCTTAGTCACCTTGCAGTCAGAGGACCTTGGATCGAATCCCCACTCCTGCTGTTGGCCCGTGAGCAAGGTACTAACCCTGAATTGCTGCAGCGGTGGGGGTTAATCATTGTAAATAGCTTAGCACAAGCAAGTTGCTTAGAATAAAATCATCAGCTAAACAAATACGAGCTTCGACGCTTGAGAAGACGAGAACATGGGCTCGTCAACAAGACAATTCGAGTCCAAGAAGGGCCCCCAACTGCTCGACTCTTACAAAAAGTGCTCTAATTGAACTGATACAGTGAAACGCATGGAGGAAACATCACTCATTTTGTGGTGGTGTTGTAGTTCAGTCCATGTCAACGCCTGGAGACCACATAAAGAGGGTCTCCAGAATGTTCATTTTGGGTTACTGTTTACAAAAATGCTTTTAATTTTCAGGATCCAGTTTGTCTGAGTTTAACACCCCAAATATGAAAATGCAGTGATTCCATTTGTTAGGAAAACCCAGAGTCAGACCGCAGAATGAATCATTTAAACTCTGAGCATCTGCACTTCACTTTCTTTCTGGAACTTTCCAGTTTGTTGGTGTCAGGTACTAAGAGCTGACAGAACAGCCCTTCTGTGAAACTGGACTTTAATCACTGACTTTGGGGGGGGGGGGGGGGGGTCTTTTCAGAGGTTGTAACTGAACACTAAATCTTTTCTGGAATGTCTTTGTACATGGTCTCATATTTGAGCCAGATGATTCCATTTAGCTGCTTTGTGGTGCTTAATTTGCACCACATATTGTACCATATTCTGTTTTATTCAACTTAATGTAATGTTTTGTTAGTGTTTATGTTGTTGTTGACAACGGCTGTTACTGGTTTTCTTGATACTTCTATTATTACAGTGCTCCTATGCATATAAAGATATCTTTATGCACGTCATACTTTTATATAAAAAAAACTTGTATATATATTTTTTTTATATATGTATTTCCGAATCTGCCTTTTATTTCCTTTGTTTTTCTACATTTTGTTACCTTAAGCTGCTGCCATATTTTGAAAACATGGAAACAGTCTCTAGTCCTAACAACTCTTCATTAGCATGCATTCTGACAGGCCTGCAGAGGATGGCTGCATCTCTGGGATGTCTAATTATTAGAAACTGAGAGGAAAATTATTCTCCACTGTGCTGCGAATACAGCTTTTTGGTATGTAACAGCAAATTGTGGTGTAATGGGTAGCACTGGTGACTCTCATCTCCCAGGCTGTGGGTTCAGGCATGGGTTTGAATCCAGGTGAGTCTGGAGTTTGCATGGGTTTTATCCGGGGGCTCTGGTTTCCTTCCACAGCAGGCGTGCATTTCAGGTGAACTGATGGCTAAATTGCCCTGTGTACGTGCGTGTGTGTGTGAAATACAAAATTGTAGCATAGTGTCTAGCTTTGTATATTGCCTAGAACAAAGGTCTCAGCTGAATATGAATTAATAATCAAAAATGCCAGTAGTGAAATTGTGCTGTTTTCTGATGAAACTGCTTGTATGCCCCGAGACCCTCCCTCCCCCCTCCAGCAGTTGCATCCTCATCCTGCTGGACTCGCAGGGAATATGTTGTTCTCTCACAGCTCCGTCTCAGCAGTGACCAGCCGGTCGAGAGGGACCTGTGTGCTGGGTGTGGCTGGGGTTTCCAATAGGGCGAGAAACAATGAGCTGCTCTGGGTGGTAGTGAGGTGTGACAGGGAGGAACTACTGTCCTTCCATCAGCCTCTTGCCATTGCTGCCCTGTGACCTGCAGGCACCCAGCATACCTGTAGGAGGCACTGATTCCTTTAGGAAGAAGCTCTCTGGTTGGCTGAGTCACTCATTCGCCATATATATCATATCATATCTTATACATTCTGTTACAAATACTAAACACATGCATTTGTTAGTTTCTGGGGTGGTCGTGTCTCCTGCCTGCAGTGACTTTGCAGTGTCTGCTCCCTCAGCGTCTCCCTCCTTCCCTCCCTCCCTCCTGCTCCATCTATGTCTGTCTGTCTGTCTGTCACATTTTCTAAGTGCCAGAGACAATTAAGAGACAGCAGTACAGAAGGATTCGTCATTCCTCGCTGCCCATGCTGTGGGATTGCAGTTTTATATTGAAATGTGCAGAATAATGAGAGAGGGGATGGGGGCATCTGGTCACCCGCAGTCTCTCAGCCCTTGTGTTGTAAAACCTGGAGTGTCATTATGCTACTGCCAGGAGTAATTCCTGCAGAAATAAGTGAAATTGTCATTATTTAACTCCAAATGTATGCCTGACTACATTTTTCTTTTTTTTAAAAAAAAAAAATTTCATCTCATCCTCTCTGAAGTCTTTGAAATACAAATTATGGAAATGTTAATATAATAACCCTGCGTGTCTTCTTGCACCACTGTGAAAATTGTTTTTTTCAAAATTGAAATGTCACTCAACCCCATTTCTTGGGAACTGAGAAAGAAGTGTCTCCCCACCAGAGAATAACTCCAGCCCATGAAGCGGTGTAATTCTTACGCTGGTTCCTCGGCTCAGCTGGTTTTACGACCAAAGGATATTGACCTGATGGGTGGCCACGCCCTGCAGTGTTGTAGTACAACAGTGTGTGATTTTAACAGCAGGATTAAAGATGTCACCCTTGCTGTGTTGGGGTGTCATACTCTTTTCTTTCCTTTTCCTACTGAAGGAGCACCTAGAGAGAAACCATGAGTAATAAGTTGGCTTTGCGCAAGACCCTCAATGTGTCTGATCCTCATTGTCCTGACAGTCCATATGACACATGCCAGCCTGTCAGAGTCAAAGCCATAATCTATCTAAATAAAGTTGTTTATGGATGTTTTTTTCCGTATGTTTAGATCAGCATCAGACATGCTTGGGAATATTTTTCTAACAGCTACGCATTGGTCAATTAACTCATAACTCTGTGCATCGAGTGTATGGAGCCAGCCCAGTCTGGAAGAGAAGGGGGTTATTTTTCTCGAACCCAATTTATAGTCATTCTTCTGTGCTGCCTTGCATGCCCCTTTTAAGGAAAGTTTTGATGGGTCAAAAAAAGATCTCGGGATGTTCCAGAAGGATCTCTGCAAAAAATACTTGCAGTGGCCACACACGACATTGTAGTGTACTTCATATCTGTATTTTTGGGGTCCCCACCCCCTCGGGGTTAAAACCCAGGACCCCCAGAGGTCGGTGTCGTATTAACAGCTAGTCAACAGTCCCCCATTTCTCTCCTTGTGGCTGATAAACGTCTTGGGTGTCAATTCGCAGCGTTGTATACAACACCTTTGGGTATTCCGAACCTCGCAAGGTTTTAATGTTCATAGAGCAAGGCCTTCAGAGAACCTGGTAGCATGCTGGAGTACCAAGGTCCTTGTCATCACAATGTCCCCAGTGCGGGTTTTGTGCCAACAATTGGCCCACAGTAGTTCAGCATGAAGAACATTGTTCAGCACAGTTCACACTGGCATGTTCTGGGGGCTGCGGACGCTCTCCTGCAGAAACACACCGGTGCACCCAAGTGTGATCAGAGTGTAAATATCCTTTTGGTGGCGTTTAGGGAACATGGCACAGAGAAGTAGGCTATATGATTGCCTCCCAGCGTTGGATCTGCTGAACCTAACGGAGAGCGCGGCGGGCGCTCAGGTGGGGGCTGCTGGGGGAAGGTGAAGGAGAAGGCTTCGGTTTCTCCTATGGCCCGACTCCCTCAGCCCCCGCCACGCCGCTTTATTGCTTTGACGCCCGAGTGATTGGACGAGAGAGCAAGCGCACGACATTCTCGCCTCAGGAAGCTGCTCTGGGATGCCGGCCTGCGCGCGCGCTCTCTCTGGCCGACCGCGCTGCCATCGCAAGCGCAAGGCACTGTGGGAAATTGCCCATTCATATTAATGGAGCAGCTGCATAATTGATGCCGTTTTTTATGCAGGCAGAGAGGCAGGCTGACATTATCAGCCCCTGCAGGAGGATTTGAAAATAATTGCTTCTATGATTCCTTATGTTTCTCTCCTTGGTGTTTTTGCCTCTTTGAGGTGCACTCTTTGTCTTGGAATTGATCGCTGCTCAATAACAGAGGGAGGAAAGGAAGGTTTCCTTTCATTTGGCACTGAAAGGATTTCTTTTTGTTTTTTTTAGGGCTGTATTGAAATGTCGGTTTGAAAACCGTGGGCGCCTGGCGCTGTGATAGCCTACATCTCCGAGCTACAGCCATCCAAACTCCGCTGTTCGGGATCAGAGCCTGTGGTCTGCTTATTCAGTGCTGCTTGTTTTGCTTTTCCCCCCTTTACCCTGGTTGCTGTGTAATTTTTAAGAAATTAAAATCCACTCCATTTCCAGAACATTCTTCTGTGCAGGAGGGCTTTTTGATCTTGGAGTCCCTGCCTTTCCGAGATAAACGGTGAGCGCGAGCGCCTCGCCTCCTCGGTGGCGGCCCGTTTCAGAGCAGGCCCACATCTGCCGTACGGCACCTCTGGAGCGGGATCCAACGCTGACCCAAAGTGTGGGGAATGTGGTGGTGTTCTCTAATTTGGAGCCACTGGCTCATCACATCTGTTGGGCATTTCTTTTCCTTTAAATACATATATTTATCCTTTTTCCATGGTTTTTAAGGTCAGCTGGAAAGAGGGACAGAATGTGCTTATTGGTAATTTGTCAGGGATGGCCTTTAAGTGTGTGTTTGTGTTTATTTTTTCCTTGGCCAGTCTTATAAGTGGTTTGTTTTATGTGTATTATATACACTTTTATTTCTTTCTCAGCAGTTTGAGCTGAAAAAACTGGGCTTACTGTTTTTATTTTTAGATGATCACATACATTTTTAGCACAGATTTTTTTTTTTTTTTTAAAAAATGTATGACTTCTGCAAAGCTCAAAATGCCATGTATTCTTCTTGTACAGAGAACCTTTTCAGTTCAACTAAAACAGCAGCCAAAGGTTTTCATACATTCTGACTATTGATGATGACTGTGCTTCATTTTAACTCCATTTTTATTGAGCTCTATGTGTGTGACTTCTTTTTATTCATTTAGCTGGCACATCCCACCCTTATTAATTTGTATTTAGCTAACACGGTTCTGTCCCCTCCCCCTCCAGCCTTGCGCCCTGTGTTGCCGGAGCCTAACATGGTTTCTCATGGTTCCTACAATGCTGGATACACAACGCTAAGCTACTTATTGCTGTCGACCCATCCACCCGACAGAGAAATGTGACACGCGCTCAGTCGGGCCGGTTTAGATTCGCCAGTTCGCCTGAAACGCATCTTCGAAACGGGGAAACTGGGCACCCGGACAAAACCCAGGAGAACTTAGGCAGAACATGAAAACTCCGACCACACCGAGCCAGATTGGAACCCATGTCCAAAACCCAAACCAGAAGCGGCGAGGCACCTGTGCTACTGTGTACCTCCATTTATACCGCAGGGTATTCGGGGTAAGAGTCTTGCTCAAGGGTCCTAGAGCGGGATCAGGGATTTGAACCCAGGTCTGTTGTTTGCGAGGTGATGGCGCTGACCACTACACCACCTGCCGCACCAGGTGAAGGCTGCGCTACCAGCTGTTCCTTTGTGTGTTTTTCATAGTATTCAAAGGTAGCGGTGCGGTGCGGTGCGGCCTGTACGGAGAGTCTTTGCGGCGCACGAGCCGCACGGTGCGGTTGGCAGCCTGGTAGAGACATGTGGGGCGGTTCTTTTCATTCGTGGCCGAGGTGCCTGCGCCATTGTCGCAGGTGTGCTCCGACAACATGGTGTTCCCTTTTGTCTTCCCTCGGTGCAGAAGCGCAGCCAAGACAGACGGTACAAAAGACCCAGCTTTCTCCAGCGTTCTCCAGCTTTCTCCTCTGAAACTCGAGCTCCGCTGAAGCTCTGGCCTCCAAATAATATTTGTCTCAAATAAATATCGGAATTGCGTCGGGCAGCCCAGAAAAGAAATGCGGTATTGTGTATCTGAGAACTATAATGCAAAAAAAAAAACCTGAAAGAACGGTTGATCTGTCATTTCCGTCCAAATTCTCTGTTTTTAATTGGAGTATTTCTACTGGCAGAAGCGAAAGGGAACAGACACGCGAATTCTGAAACGCTTCGGTTTTTAACACGACACCAGATGGCTTTGTGTCACCGCCATCGCGATTCAAACCGACAATCTGAGAGGAAAATATTGCAAAGGAGTGGATTACAGTCCAGATTTCTGGTCTGTCAGCCACCAGTCCTCCCCTGGGTAAAATTAAAAAGTGCAGCATTCTGTTTGACTGCCATCTCAGAATAAACATTAAACCACACGTATTTATTAACTTGTTTACTATAACGGGGGTCTGAAATGTACGTTGTTGGAGGGATTCTGATATCTAATGAATTTTTTTTTTCTTTTTTTTTTCTTTTCTTTTTTTTTTTTTTTTTTTTTTTTAAGCTTTCTGACTGAAAATGAATGGTCTCTGCACGCTGAGGGAAGGGTGATTAATGACTTCCTGTTTCTAGGAGCGTCGAGGTAGAAGAGGAATCTCGAGCTTGCCTTTTGAGGCGTTGAGAAACAAATTCAACGGTATGGGTGTCGGATCGAAGCGAAGGAGATGCGTTCGGGTTCCGATGATCGCGTTTTTCTCGCGCCTCAGCGGCGTGTTTCTTTGACGCTCTCGCCGCAGCGCCGTCACAGTGAAACGCTAATCGCTGTCGTTTGTTCGACTAGCGTTGAGGACTCGTCGTAGAGGTGTCATAATTGGGGGGGGGGGGGGGTGTATTTTTTTTTTTTTTTTTTCCCCCAATTTTATACGTTGGTCATGATCCGCCGCTTAGGGGAATCGATAGCGAACGTAGCTTTCGGTGCGTAATCCGCAAAGAAACGCTCTAAAATGGCTCCCTGGAACCCGAAAGAAGATGAGCGTTAAAGTGGAGGTAATGAAAAAAGCGCGGGTGGGTTCAGTTGGACCAGAATAGACCGTTGGGTGTCAGTTGCCGCTCGTGTTTCTTCGTTTGCATCGTTACAGAAGTTGAACCGTTAAGTAAATGGTGCCGAAAGCTGCGCGTTGGGGAGTGGAGCTCGGTCACATCCGGACCCGGCCTCCGTCCATCCGTCCGCCCTCCCTCCGTGCTCGCAATTCCCGAGACGCGGCAGTCCTCCTCCTCTTCGTGTCCATGCTGTACCTCCTTTCAACTCCCGCCGGAGAGCCACCAAGCCAGCCGGAGCGCCGTCGGGCCCGTAGAACGTATAATAGCAGCCTTGCTGCCTGTCTGTGGCGACGCGCAGCAGACAAAGGGAAATGAGTACAAATTACAAGATGCGGACATGGCCACCGGACGCAGAGAGCGCAGGCGGAGCAGCTGGGGGAAGAGGATGGGCTGCGCTCGTACCGTGGAGAGGGGAACGTCTCTGCGTGGTGGCGATACATGGCTGCTTCTGGGAGCTCCACAGGAGGAACCCCCCCCAGGAGCACGCTACGAAACTTCTCGATGTTCCGCTTGTTGCTTTGTCTCCTCGCGGCCCTAAACCTAAATTCTACCTTAGCCTCGGTCCTGCTGCACCACCCACCAAAGAGCGGAGTCGCTGAGGAATGTGCACCCTATCTATGGTATTGCATTGCTTCTTTAGCACAGCATTTACCTTAATCTTTTCCCCCTTTACATTCAATGCACGTCTTCATTCGTTTCGCATGCCAGGAAACGCATAATAATGGATTGGGCTTTTTAAAGCGTTTGCGCGAGAGAAAGGCAGCGATTTTTGTTTTGTCTAAGTTTTTAAGCACTTCTAAGCAGTAACAGTTAAACGTGAAGTGATTGTGTTTAATAAGTTTTTCTTTTTTACGGAATAGATGAATTGAATATTCGATGAGTTTGGCCAGCCTCTGGAAAGACGAAGAGGAAAGGGAATAAAATGGAAAACCATTCATTCATCTCCGCTGCTCCAGTCGATACAGTTGAGAAGGGCCGCGCAAATATTTGTAATTGACATTCATGATCCGGTGTGGTGCTGGAAAAAGACGGTGACTCACTGTAGTTTCCCAGTGATCGTTGCCCGAACCGATGGAATCGATAGCTGCCGTGGAGCTGGAAGGCGGCGCGGGGCGTGACGGACTATTGGCGTTACGGGCCAGGGCTGATGGCCACAGACGCTTGGCATGGTAGGCTGCCTCTGGCCCTTAATTGACACGCAAATGGTGATCCCGCAGCTTTTTAATAAGCGCGCTCTCACACACTGACAGACACACACTCTGTCTCTCACTCACTCTCATTCTGTGCCCCCCCAATTTCAGTAGCTGCTTTCAGGTCCAATTAGGCGAAGCATGGGGCAGAACTGGAGGCGGTTGGAAAGCTGATCGAGGCAGAGATGCCCACTTTGCGGACAACCAGGGCAGGCCAAATTGATGGGCGGGGGATGATCTGGCATCACTGCCAGTGTGGCGCGCCCTCCCCAGGACATTCCGCCTCTGCCTTCGGGGCCCTTTGCGAAGCTCATCAGTGGCAACAATGACATCGGGCCCAGTGGTCTGACAGCTTAGTGTGCTATGGCCAGTCTGCTGAGTGACACCCCTGAACACCAATGGGCATCCTTTAGGGAGCAGAGGCTCAAACGAAAGGAACCGGCCTTGGCATGCCAAGTGTCCACTGGGCAGCATCAGCGAGCCCTAGTGTTGAGATCTAATGACCCCCCACCGGAAGAGGGATGGCCCTGTCAGATCTTAGCACTGAATCCAGAGCCTTGCACCTTTAGTTTTGGTGTGAGGGCAGTGGAGGGGGGGGTGGCTTGGTCACAAGACAGATTGAAAGTGCTGCCCAAAAAAAAAAAAAAAAGGAGTAATAATAATAAAATAATAACGTTGATTTTAATAATGGTAATAGAGGCTCCTCAGCCGCCAGCTGCTCTCTCTAAACATCTTGACCTGTCGCCAGTCAATTGTTTCACTTTCTTGTAATATGTTTAAGTTGAAACATTAATTTGTGAACAATACCGTGTCACCTTCCCGATCCATTTCGTCGATTTGCCCTCCGTGACACCCAGGTCAAAAACAAGACTTTGTGATTTTTCTGTCTCTTGACTCTGCAATCATTTAAAATGATAGTTAAGCTGAATTGTTCATTCATTTAAAGAACATCTTGCACATAATTGTGGTTTGTTAGTTCTGCTTTACTGCATCCTTAGTGTAAATTTCTTACATCACTTATTGATTTATGCTTTTTTTTCTGTTCCACACAAACTGCCTTCTTTTTCTTATCAGGACATTGCTGGAGGTTAAGTGCAGTATTAATCATTTATATGAAACTTTTCTAGAATTCTGTATGATGCATAAATTACATTTCCATGTGATCCTGTCATTTTGAAAACCGCTCTTCGGAATCTAATAGTTTAGCAGTCTTCTCCCCTTTAATTCGGATTTCTTAGTGTTTAGTAGCCTAATTGAATTTTGGCTCAAAAGAGTTATACTTCATTTACACTTCTGTGAATTAATTTAAGATTATTAAAGAGTTTGTGCGGGTGACTAGTCAGAGGGATTGGTCTCAGAGGGACCATCCCCTCTCCTGTAAGGTGTTTTTGGCGCGTTATCCACAGCCCCTGCCTGGCGGAGATGAGCCCAGCCAGACGGAACCTTCTAGGCGCCCGCCGACGGGCCGTCAAAACCCCGAAGAGAAGTCCTCTGCGGCTTTCTAAACGCTATACTGCTGTACACGTTCCCCTCGCAGTGAGGAGCGCCCTGCTCTGCAGCAGCTACACGACATGTACTTCACTGTTCCTGTCCCCTGGGTACTGTACTGGTGTTGGTACCACGGTACAGGAGCCACGATGCTATGGCTGTGTACCGCCCGCTATACAGAACTGGGTTTCGGCATCCAGCACTTTTTAATAAATGTTTCTCAATTCCCTTTCTGAAGGAGAAAAATGAAGAGGGACAGTTTGTCTTTGCTAAGTCCCTGTACACTTTCCTAATACAAGAAATTGAGCTTTTTTTTTTTTTTTTCTCCCTTCTTTTTTTGTGTCTGAGTCTGGGTTGTGGGGCAGCCTGTTTAAAAATACATAAATAAATAAATTATGTATTATATTTCTAAAACGTGTTTCCAATACTGGTTGCACTGGACAATTTGAAAGCGAGCAGAGGGAGTTGGGGGGGGGTTGGAGACTGGCAGACATTTACAATTCAATGCACACATCATCCCCACAGAGAACGTCAGATTGTTCTGACACCCCGTCTGAGGTCCGGGAGGAAGATGGACGTCTCCCGAAATCTGCAGCTGCTGATTGAATTTTATATTTTCATAAAGGCCGTGGAGAGAAAGCAGCTTGCACTGGGGGAAGGAAATAGGCACAAGCACACGTGCAGACATCCCATTGGTAATGAGGCATATGCTAATCAGCAGGGATATCCTATTTCTATTGCGGAAGTGTGAATTCGAGCAAATCCATGCGTCCCGCCCAAGTTTTTACCTGTTCCCGTACTTTTTTGTTTTTTTTTTTTATTTTATTTTTTATTCCATGAATTGGTCATCATGGAGGTAGTAATGCCTTTAGGAGGAAGTGTAGGAGATGGGGATTAATTGATCTCTTAGCCAGAAGAAATTAATTAATATTAAGTCAACACAGATGGGTCCCAGCGAACATTTTAAACTCCATTGCTCCTGGTGGATTACTGGTTAAGGTCCGAGCTTTCTGTCTAATTGGTGCTCAGCAGCCCAGACTCTCCTAAGCGCTGTGTAGAAAAACTCATAATTTTTCATCTATTGCATATTCAAAAGGGAACCATTTAAAACTTCACTTGTTAAATACTGTAGTTGTAAACACGACTCCAAATATAGGGTTTTAAAAGTAAAATGCGTTCATTATCAATAATCGATGCATCCGCTATCAGTATCTGGAGAGGAAACCGGAGCACCTGGAGGAAACGCTCATGAACACGGGGAGAAAGGCAGGCGCCACACAGTGAGCCACATTCAAGCCCGTGTCTGAACCCACAGCCCACGAGCTGTGAGGCACCACTGCTACCCGCTGTGCCACGTTAACGTCGGCGTCGGCAATGACCGAAACGGTAGCGTACCCATGCGGGGTATTTAGCCTGTTCACGTCTTTAAAACACATCCGTGTCTCCGGAAGTGAAGATGCTAGGTGTTATTTCTGCACGTTGTCTGCACGGCCCTTACGCTACATACGATGCATAATTATACCTGGTTATTGGTGAAAATTCAGCTTCTGAGAATGATAGTTAAAAGCGGTTTTGCGCGTGACCTCGCGTGACCTCCGCTGCTCTGCATCTGAAAATATCTTTCTATATCGGTGTGTGCATCTGCCCTTTCTGTCTCGCTGCCGTCTCGCCTCTCGCGACCCGCACGGTCCGAGCCGCTCTCTGCTCGTCGAACCGAGAACCCGTCTTTTGCGTATCGAACGCGAATGTTTCGGTAATCGCGCTTACCTTTCGTGGCCCGACTTGCGGACCCTTCCGCCTTTCGAGAGCTGTCTGCCCGGAAAGAAACTTTCACCTCTCGCTGTGCTTCGACAACTACAAGACCTCGCGAGTATGGAATGGAAAAACTGCGGCAGTGGTCTCCGAATCGAGTTAGTGTTATTAATGGGTACGGACTGGGCTTAAAATGAAAGTCTTAAACAACACTATCGCTGGCCAGCTCTGAGAGAGACGGCACAAATTACAGCTGAAGGTTGCATAAGAGCCTCTCCCTCTCCCTCTCCCTCTCGATGCTGATGTCTCAAAATACTGGATGGAATCTGGGAGAATTCACCAGGATTTTCACATCGCGTGACACGGGAATAAAGAGCCAGGTCCTCGGCAGCTGTCTTTAAGAGCAGTTTCCGGCTGCCTTTCCAGTGCGGTCTCATTCGGAAAAACCACCGAGAGCGAAGCCGGATAACGAATTTATCTGAATTTTTCTTATATCGTTCTAATTATTTTGTCTTAAAGAGCACCCCGGCGCTTGTAAAACGGTCCGTACCTTTATATCAGCGGCGAATGGATCTGTCCAACTCGGCAGTAATTTTACTTTCTGTTACTTGGAAAAGGTGAACAGGGAATATAAAATTGACCCCCGCACGTCAAGGAAGGGCTTACCGTGCAGGTTTGCAGGTGATGGCTGTGTTACATTTAAAGGCCTTTTCACTGTTTTTATTCTTAGAGTACTGGAGAGTAAAGAGCGGTAGATTACTGTTATATACTAAATTACTGTCTTTTACATTCTTGTACCAACTAAAAAATGTTCGCGTCGACAGCCGTGTAGCAGTTTTATGGAAATTTTTGAACTTTACATGTTTTTACCTGGTGTGGACTCCGTTTTAAAGTGTTGGCCTCTTTTTCTGCTTTCTCTGTGTAAACAACAAAGTGTCAGTTTTCACAATATAACAGGAAATCTCTATTTTTAATTCTTGAAGAAAAAGAAAAAAATCCTTTCACTTATTCGCAGCCAGGTTGTCTGAACTTGCAGATGTTCCTCCTCTCAAGCGGAGCAAAAGAAAAGGCTGTCACTCCAAACGTTATCTACAGATAGCGGTTGCCATAGCGATGGTCTCCCGCGTAACTGAAGAAATCGGGGAGGGGAGCGCGTGCGCACAGGTAGCGGCATCTGTATCCATCATCTGATCGCTTGGTGCTACTCGGTCTTCATAAACGCGTCCATTTGCATGAGCTGACGGCTGGTACTGCACGGTGCAGCAAAAACAAAAAAGTGTCTGCGAAAAGTGGAAGGAACGGCGGTTCTTTCGACGTCTGGACTCCACTCGCATCAGTAGGATGTAGACACGATGCAAATGAAACGCACACATTTTCAGAACCGCTTGTCCCATACAGGGTCGCGGGGAACCGGAGCCTACCCGGCAACACAGGGCGCAAGGCCGGAGTGGGAGGGGACACACCCAGGATGGGACGCCAGTCCATCGCAAGGCACCCCAAGCGGGACTCGAACCCCAGACCCACCAGAGAACAGGACTGTGGGCCAACCCACTGCGCCACCGTACCCCTTGCAAATGAAACATTTAGGCTGAATTAAGCTAATTACCTTTTGGCTAGTTGTTAAATTGAATTTGCCAGTAATTGTGCAGTATATATATATTTATGTGGCTTGGGGTTGTGACGAAAGGGGTAAATAAACTTCCGGGACGTTTGGTTTGTCTTCATCCCATTCCGTCTCGCGAGTCAGCTGACTGCGCGGTCGTAGCCTAGGCCTCTCGAATAACGAACGGGACCGAACGGAGGCGAGGAGAGACCTCGCTCCGGCTGCCACGGCAACGGTCGCCTCCCTCCCGTTGTCCGTACCTCCCGGCTGGGAAAGAGTGGCGTCGGGTCGGAGCCGATGAGCGCGGCCCTGTCCCTCCCGCTGGACGTTTGGAGTCTGCGTCGGCAGCATCCTTTACCGTGAACTCCGAAAAGGAGGCGGTTGGCGGTGCCTGCTGGAGGAGGAGGTGTCTCCCCCACCCTCATTACTGAGCAGAAGGGCTGCCGGTTGGGCACCGTGCAAGGCCGCGTGGAAATAATACGAATACGGTATTTCCAATAGAATATACACGCAGCCGCTGCCGTCGGCGCTCTCCCCATCCCTCCATTTCTCTCGAAAAGAAAAAGGCGGTAAGAGCTCAGCGAGCACTTATTCCGGACCTGTGCGCACACTGATGCTGTTAAGTGAGGTTACAAATTGGCTTGGATGGACAGATCCATACTAAGTAGGTCAGTTACCGAATGTTTTGTGTCATTTCTCCCGGTTGCACAGCGCAGTTCATGCTTCAAAGGCCTGCACTTTATGCACCACTACATTTTTGAGTTCTTACAATGGGTATAAATAGCTTCTGGGGTTTCATTTATGTGTAGGATATAGGCTCGGTATGTAGTCTGACTTATTAAATAGTTACCGTGAAAGCGATACGTATGGAATTTATGCGTAGGATATACGGACGCTGTCGTTTTGGATGAATGCAATATTGATCCGTTCAGGGTACGTTTGGAGTTGTGCGGTGCGCTGATCTATTATGTGTGAGGATTTACGCAGCCGGGTTTCCCCACCGTTAAGGATAAGGGGAAGAGGCCCGCCGCCGCCGCCACAGCCCCACCCCCACTATGAATTTTTATAGCCCTCTGTAATTAGATGCAATATGTCCGTTTGCTGGAGGGGTGCTCGTCACCCGCACTGTACGCGCACGGCAGCCCACCTCCTGGCTGCCAGGCTCGCTGTCTCTCATCGGCGCGTTCGAGCTCGCGGACTCCTCCCCCTCCGCCCGCTCGACTCGCAGAATCCCTCCGTTCCTCCGCGCAAGTCAGCAGAACCCGGAGAGTGATGCCGAGCTCCTCCTTCGCATGCGATGCGGAGTTTTTCCGTGTGCTTTTGGCGGGGTCGCTGCCGGGCTGGGCCGTGCCGGTCCGTATTTACGCAAAGCTGCGGCCGAGTCCGGGCGCGAAGCTCGGGGGCCCGCGGGCCGAGCCTAATCAGCGTAGCTCTGTCAGCGCAGCCGAGTGTATCATCAGAAATGCATGTGCCAGGCTTCATGTTTTAAACATTGCCTTCCTCTCCCCCCCCCCCCCCCCCCCCCCCCGCGCCTCTGTATTGCAGGGCGGACCATTCGGGCAAAGAGGCTGGTGGTGTCCAAGATGACGGAATCTGAGTACACCGAAGGAAGTATACCTTCAGAGTGGGATGGTAATACTGAGTCCTGGGGAAGGGGCACAACTTAGTCTTGTGGTTAGATTAGGGTACTGTGTGTGTGTGTGTGTGTGTGTGTGTGTGTGTGTGTGTGTGTGTGTGTGTGTGTGTGAGAGAGAGAGAGAGCGAGAGAGACAGAGGGTGAGAGCGTGTCATTGTGTAAGAGGCAATTTTAGAAAATAAGAGATAAGCACGAATGAATCATAGGCATCTTAGCGGAGGAACGTATCTGCCGTAATGAATAAGGTTGTAAATGTCTAATATTCAAATGCCTTTATCTTTTAATAATGTCGGCTACGTTACATTACATTCAACCTTATTCATATTAATTGCTATTTATATATCGCCTTTCTGAGAGGAGGGGTGGGCCATCTGTAACAGTGATCCCTGCTGGTCACTTCCTGTACTGCACATTTTAACGTTTCAAACACTTACAGGTGGTCCCCGATTTACGATGGTTCGACTTACGATTTGTCCCGCTTCACGATGGTGAGCTGGCGATAGACATTCGATAGAAACCGTACTTCGAAATTAGAATTTTTGCTTTTTCCCAGGCAAGCGATATGCGGTGCGATACTCTCTCGCGATGCTGGGCAGCGGCAGCGATCCCCATCTCCCGGTCTGTCACGCGGAGGTGTGCATTAGGTGTATTAAATGCATTTTCGACTTAAGATATTCTTGATTTCTGATGGGTTTCACGCAACGTAACCCCGTCGTAAATCGGGGACCTCTATATCGAAAATGACTGAAATTACTGCCATTGTCCATTATTCATATCCTTTTTATCGTCTTGTTTATTTCCTGAACGGAAAATGATCAGTCAGAAGCTTATGCCCACGATGACTTACAATGTTAGGTTTGCATACGAAGCTGCTCGCACCTATTTACAAATTTTATGCTACAAAGAATTAATTGTGTCTCTTCAGGATAGCTTGCTCAAGACAAACATGATATACTGCAGGTATTTATCACAAGAGGTATGGTGCCAGGTATTCGCGAGTCACCGAGCTGTAATTCCTTTCCCGGATAAAAGTAAAACCCGCGTGTCTTGCCTGTTATGATGAAACTTGAAGTTTTTTTGAACAGCCGACGTCTCGTACGCGGCTTGCTAAGGAGATGGTTCGGTTTGAGCATCGTGAGGATGGTTTCGAAGGCCCTCGTGTAACTCCACGGTGGACGCCACGGGCCTTTCCTCGGCCGAAGCCGAGCGCCTGCTTTGCACTTCGCGGTCAAAGACACCCATCCCATTTCTCCCCAGAAAGACCAAAGAGACGGAAACCGGGGGTCCAACACTTCGGCGTACTTCACGCGTTCTGAAGACGTCCCTTGGGCCTCGGAGCGGAGCCGCGCTCGTGCTGCCCCGCCCAGCGCTTGGCCTAGGAGAACAAATATGTTTAGGCTTACTGGTGCATCTTTGATTTGATGTCTTAACAGGTTGGGCTCTTCTGGCTCAAGAGAGCTGCCAGACATCGGTTTGAAAGTGTGGGTCTGTGGTCTGCTTGATGATCTGCGCCGTCATTACGTCGGCCTCTTTAAATAGCCTCTTATGCTATGTGACGCTTCGGCTGGAATCTGTTCCTTTACGGCAGGCTTCTCACCAAACAAGTTTTGATTTTTTTTTTTAATTTTTTTTAACACCACATCATTAGATGCTCGCCAGGTGGTCATCCAGCGATTGGCGCCGTCGCCGCTTCCTCTGCACGCCTCCTTCCTTGCACCTCCTTTCGTTCTTTTCACTCCCGCCCCCCTTTCCTCCTCCCCGAGTGTACCATTTAAGGCTTAATGCAAGCACTAATTGTTGTGCCCGCACCCGCGCTCATTGATGTGCGTTACACAGCGGCTCGCTGTTTGAGGCGCCGTGAAAATTTCTTGCATGCTAATCGGAATTTAAATGAGCTGGGGATGAAAGGGAGCCGGAATGCCGAGGTGCTGGAGGGGATGAGCAGTTAGTTATCTCTGGCGGGGTCCTGGCCCTGCGCGTGCGGGCGTGTACGCCTGCGTGTCTGCATGTCACTGTGTGTGTGTGTGTGTGTGTGTGTGTGCGTGTGCGTGTGCGTGTGAGAAGAAACGGCTCGGGTGACACTCCCCACCTCCCTGCTATCTCCCCCACAACCCACGCCTGAGCGCGAAGATGGAGGCGGCGCTCGGCGAGAAAGCAGCTTTAACGGTGCGAGGAAGACACTCCGTTTGGTCGCATCTTCAGTCATGAGCTTGACAGCTGAGACCCCAGAGGATAGCAGAGCCCTGGAGGAATGCACAAAGCAGGCATTACACCAGTACATTTTTTGTTGTTGTTAGTCTCCGCATTTTCCGATTTTGGATTCTGCCTTTTTATTTGAGCAAATTCGCTGTATCGTCCTCTGGATCTTCAGAGGAAGAATGCTGCATATGGACCGCGTTGGGTCTATTTAAACATGAACTTCCCCAACAGGGAGAATGGGCAGCATCATCCCTTAACGCTAGGGCTTCCTCTCCGCTGCTTCTCCGACACCCACCCAGCTCTCCTGAAAAAGTACCACCTTTTAGGAATACGGTGTGATTATGTGATTAACAGTCCAGTGAGTTAATAGACCTTTTTAACCGTGGAGATCTGTGGAAGCCACGGGACGTTATGAAGGTTTGGGGTTCTGGAACCACCTATATGTAGTTGTTCAGTGGCGACAGTTCTGCTGCCACACGTCGTACCGTTGTATTGCTTTCATCGTCAAGAAGGTAGGGGAAGCAGGTGGTGTAGCACCTCAGAAGGGCTCCGGGTTCGAATCCCACTCTTGATGCAGTACCCTTGGATATGGCACTAACACTAAACTGTTTAAAATTACTTCACAGTATGTATGGATAAGGAACTTTGTGTCTTAGCATACAAAGTGAACATCGGAAGCTGCTTCGGAGAAAAGTGTCAAATAAAAGAAAATAACGGATGAGAGTCTTGCTGTCGTATGCATTGGGTCCGTAATGGGATCTCGCTGCTCTGCCCACAGCGTGGATTCGTGGGAGGAGGAAGGACCCGCCGACACTGGAGGTGAGCTTGTGGGCCTTATCGTCATCTGTACGTGTGTATGTGTGTATGTGTCTGTGTGACTGGTTAACTGGATCGCTGCGAAAGGGCTGACTTCTAGAGGTTTCCACCAATGAAACTCTCGGCAGGTCGGCGGCTCATGTGTAAAAATGGGAAAGAGCCCCCACACACACCTGAATCAACCTTGAATAAATTGTCAACTCAATCTCCAAAGCATTATTTCTATTTGTTATGTATTCCTACAAATAAGTACTTCGATAAATGAAATAAGTACTGACATTTGTAGTTAGTCTAATTTGTTTGATCATGTTCATACATTTCTAGACATATTAATTCGCTTGGCAACTGCTTTGACTAACAACTGCATATTTTACATTTACATTACATTTACATTTATTCATTTAGCAGATGCTTTTCTCCAAAGCGACGTACATCTCGGCGAAAATACAACTTGTGCGTTGTGTTAAGAGAAAGAACCATAGCTGCAGACATGTGATTCTTAAATAAACCTAGTTTGTTACTTTCCACTCGATGTTCATCGATCGAGTAGGTGCATAAAACACAGGATAGATGAATCCTGATGACCTCCTATGAAATTTTTTTTTTTTTTTTTTAAGAATAAGGTACAAAAATAAGCAATCGCGTACAATGCCGGAGTAGCGGCTGTGTAAAGGCCTATCTGGGGAAGATCATTAAGTTAGGGTGCATGAATTTTAAACATTTTTTACATCTAATTTAAATTTGGGATAAGTTTGTTTAAAAATGGGAAGAGGTAAAACCCGTCCGTCAACTGTCATGCCGGAGAATTTATTTCCAGTGGTGTGTGTGTGTGTGTGTATCCGTATTGTTTGGGCCATGTCTTGTGTCATTCTTCTACTGTGGGTACGATTCTAGCTAAGGGTGCATAAATGGGCTGCGTCTTTGCTTTGGCGTGGGCGTAGCTTTGCGTAAAGGTGCACGAATTGGGCCCTGTCCTTGAGCCGGCGCGTCACCGTGCGCGCGTCTTCCTTCGGCAGGTACTCCAGTGCCCGTGCATTTGTCTTTGCTTTCTAGTAGAGACATGTAGGTTTGAGGCCATTCGTGTGGGTGCGTCCACTCGACGCATGGGGCGGGAACCTTTTGTTTCCCAACTGATGCAAAAGAGAACAGTGGCGACATCATGGGAAAAGAGCACAGGTCCTGGCAAGCCAGAGTCTTTGAAGGTTGTCTGGGCTTGTAGGTCGCCAACTTAAACTGAATTATTTCATTTAGGGCGAGTAGTCAGTATACTGCTTAATGACATGTTCAAGTATAATTGGGAAAAATGTCGCACTGATTTATCCCATTGAACAGATTGCGGAAGGAGATGCTCAGCACCAACGTTAAATGTGCGATCAGTTGTGCTGAAGAGAAGCGTGTGGATGTGTTTGTGCAGTCCTCATGGCGTATTAAGGTTTCACACGTGTGGTCCACATTCCTAAACTGACCTCAAGCCACATTTTGAAAATTTGATGCAGCAGGTCAGTAGCCTTTAAACAGAGACAGAAAGCATGTGGGAATCGTACGGACCATGTGTGTCTGAGCCGGGAAGTCGGAGCACGGAGCACGTAGATCAATTCAAGTGTAATATTAATATTGTCAATAATTATACTAGTAATACAAATACTTATTGTTACTTTTACATTATTTACATTTATTCATTCACCTGATTCCTATACCAAGGCAACTTCCAATGTTGGGTTTGTTAATTAAGCTCTTTACAATAACGTACACACGGAAGCGCGATGGCGCAGCGGGTTTGGCCGGCGCCTGCTGTCTGGCGGGTCTCGGGTTCGAGCCCTGCTTGGGATGCCTTGCGACGGACCGACATCCCACCCTGGGTGTGTCCGCCTTCGGCCTTGTGCCCTGCGTTGCCGGATAAGGCTCCGGCTCCGTGCGACCCCGCTTGGGACAAGCGGTTGTTGGCGATGGATGGATGGATGGACGGACGGACGGACAATAATGTACATATTTATACAGCTGGGTTTTTTATACTGGAGCAAGTCAGAGTAAGTACCTTCTCAAAAGTACTACAGCAGGAGCAGAAGTTCAACCGTTGAACCTTCAGTTACAAAATAGTAGCTCTAACCGCAACGTGCGTCCTCCCCGTTAAAGATGTGGGCGAGATGAGGTGCAGCACATGAGGCATCACAAAGAGTAGACAGCAGCGTTAGGTGGTAGCGCTGCGGTCGTCTGCTAGAATAAAGCTGAAGGATACAGTGGGTACTCCAGCAGTAACCCTGTCGTTTCCCACGGTCCGTGCGCTACCTGCTGCCCGTGTGCAGTGACAAGGCAGAGGATTGGAGTTCTCGTGCGCTCTGCCTCCAGTCGTCACTGCTGCTCAGCCTGTGCGGCGTGTTGCGCGTCGTGCCAGAACGGCCACCGCACACCTACACACCAGGTGCGGTGCAGAGAATAGGGCTTATTGGATAAAAAGGAGCGATTAAGAGACAAAGACTGAAATTATGAAAAAGGAGAAGTTGTGTGGCCAGTTGTTCCTGAGCAATCTACTGTAAATAAACCAACCTGGAGAGACGTTAACAGAGCCCCTTTATTAATCCAAGAGCATCTCCCTACCCGCCCTCTCCCTTTTTTTGCCAGCTGTCATTACGTCGTTGCCAGAGCGTTGTCAGATATGATTTATTCGGACTGGCTGTGCCTATAAGCTTCCTCTGATTTATCCTAATTAAAGGTGGAAGGTGCATTCCAGAAACATATCTTGACCCCTTCTGCAGTCCCTAAAGAGATGTTATCCAGGTCAACAAATTTATTGGCAATGAAACCCATAAATAACAGATTACACAATTTACTCGGTGTTTCTTTTCACCGACTGAAGCTTTTTGGCCCAAGTTTCATCTCACCTATCCTCACTCTGAGAATCTGCCAGCACCATGCTGTTTTCTTTCTCTCTCTTAAAATCTGAAACTTCTGGAAACTTCTAGTAAGGTTCTTTATGCCTTCATTTAGCGGGGGGGTTTCTATAGCCACCTCTGAGTTACAAAGGCCTCTTTTGTGCGGACGTTCACTGAGGTTTGATATGGCATGAAGTGCACTATTTCTGATGAAAACCGGAAGAGACTTGGAGAAGGAAACATGCATCATCTGGAACCTGGAAAAGAGGGTGTTTGACAGCTAAAATCTCAAACCTCATGCGCAGTAACATCCCGGTGTGTTGTGTTTCATCTGGTTTCTATGCAACTTGACATTTTAGACAATAGCAAGAGAGCTGGGCTTATTGGTTCCTGGTTTTTCAGGCTTTCGCCTGGAAAGGTGTGCCTTGTGGCATTGTAATGAGCTCAGCAACGGGGTGCAGATAGGAGCAGAGTGCACAAACTCGGCGAGTGTCGGCAATTCCTCCTGCACCTCAGCGTCTCTCCTGAAACTTTCGAACATGACGGCCTTGGTCTGACATAGCATGTGTGTCTGAGCGCAAATAGGATCCTTATTTCAAACCGAGGCCCAGATTAAAGCAACCCTCTAACCCTCTCGCCAGTTATAAATTACGGGCCCGGCAGCGCTTGGCCGCTGGCGACTCTCTCCAGAGCTCCGAACCTTTCCGTCACGAACAAGAAAAACAGCGTCTGATTGTTCCACAGACGGCTTTGATAAGATAAGCTCTTGCCTGTTGGCTCCACAGCTGCGTTCTTCCCGTCTTCCTGGTGGCGGCTGTTCGGCACATGTTTTATAGTAAATAAATACACGGGGCCTCCCGGACCACGCTCCAGCACACTGACTGATGATATTCCTATGGTTTTACCACCTTCCCCTCCCCCCTTTGGCACATCATCAAAGTCCCTGTAGGTGAGCCATCGATCGAGATCATACAGGGGTTATAAAATTTGATGAAAAGGAACATTTATTTTCTTTTTCTTTATTCCGTTACTCTCTTATCGGTGGAAGCCTCTCTGGAAAGTACAGTTAAGGGGCCCACTACTAATACAGACCAGATCTGAATGAAGTCCCAAACCTAGGGTCAACTCATATGGTTTTCGATGCTTTCTAGACTATGGAGTCATGGAAGTTGCTCAAACTGATGCTTGGGTGGCATACTAACACTATATCTAATAGTGTTGCCATTGAATGAAGTATACCAGTCAAACTCTAAACTTTCGTTAACCTGTTAGGCTGCGTACGGTCACATCGACTATGCCATCATAGGGAAGGAGGCTGTAGATTTGAAGATGAACTGGTCTGATTTTTTTTCTTACCCAGACAGTTGCTTAGGGTTTTTGTGGGAGTATGTCAATTAAATAATGAAAATAAAAATGTAATCATTCATTACTGCTTTTCTTCACGCATCCTTCCCCTCCAAGTTATTATGTAGGGTTTCTGACAAGTCCCCACACCAAACAAACCTATTCATGTTTTCCTAAGAAGGTTTGCTTTTTCTGTGTGCTTGTGCCAGGTTTTCCATTTAACTGCTACTCCTCCTTGATTGATGTACCAGCTCCAGCATGGTTCTGCACAGTTGCTCTAGCCTCTACTCATGTTCAGCAATTTTTTAGCACCCCACCTTGGTTTCCCAGCAACCAGTAAGTCTTGGATGAAATGGAGACTGCATCTTCATTGGTGTTTTTCTTGCTTAGCAGAGTGCTGAAATACTCACCATTTATCTTTTTTTTACATCCAGGTTCTCAGGTAGCTGCTACTTGAGAGACATTTGGATCAATGCAGCAATAAACCAACATCTTACAGGATGAGTGGGCTCTGAAGTGTGGTCACATTAGTGTTCGTGGTCCAGACGACTTTCTTGTAGGCTACTGTTAGTGTTGTTGTGAAATCTTTCACGACATTTGAGGAGAGGTGATTAGACAGGAAACACGCATGCCTTACCCAACTTCACGCGGAAACAGGACGGGCAAGGCTGTCCCTGTCCCAGTCCAGCCCATCTAGCTAATGTCTAGTCTAAGTCTGATGAGTGACCCATTGTTAAGTAGTGTCTCTAGCAGTGTAAGTCACCTTGGTGAGTAAGGTGTGTGGGCTAGTAACACTACATAGTATCCATGATTCTAAGTCACTTTGGAGAAAAGCATCTGCTAAATGAATAAATGTAAATGTAAGTCCCAGCGGAGAACACTAGGCTGCATTCTCTTCTCTAGCCACCAACCTGCTTTATGTAATCTTTGGAAGCTCATTCATGCTGGCAGGCCTGCGAGGGCAAGGAGAGGGGGTTTGGGTAGTGCTGTGGTGTAGCAGTCATGGTGGGGCTGTGACTGGAAGACAGGCCTCCCAATGTGAAGGGCTGCAAAATCAAATCCTTGGGCAAGAATATCAGTCTTGTACTATGCGGCACTAATTAATCTCAGTCGCTGTGGTTAAAAAGCCAAGACATCTAAGTGTGTTATGGAATTTGCAAAATTGCAAACATAAGCATATAATACATCGGATGTTAGCATTTTTAATTGATGTGTAATAGTGGGACACTTTCTGCTGCTCTTCATCTGTGTGTGCTTGATCTGAGCAGGAGCTGGAGAAGAACATGCACTACAGGGAGCAGATCAAGCAGAAGGCCCGTGAGGCACAGGAAAAGGATCTCGCCCTACAGGCCAAGGAGTATGATGAAGGCCTGGTGGCACGTCCTGCCCAGACACTCATCAAGGGACATGCCTCTGCCACACACTTTGGCCAAAACCAGACTAGTGAAGATCCCGTTAGCACTGGAAACACCTTCCAGCCAGGCTCGTGGACACCTTCCAGAAGTGACATGACCAAAAAATAGGTGTCCTAAACTTGGCTGTGCCCAGTGTATACTGTATCTGAAAGATTACACAATAAAAATTAATATGCTAATAAGCTGCAATTACAAGACGACGGCTGATTCCTCAAAGGCTCGACGGAAACCATCAAACTTTGTCCTCGTTATTAGGGTGAAATTGCATGATATACCAGGTAACTAACAATTTAGAAATGGATTCCTGTTAGTCTCATTTCCATTGTTAATTCATTAGCGCTTTCATTTTTGATTCAACATTTGTCCAACAAACTTATAAGAGGTGTGTCACTTATGTGAAATAGGCACAAATGAAATGCTTTACCTCATTTGAGTTTTTTGGACTTTTTCTTTTGGGACAACAGCTAGGGCTATAGATTGTACCCAGTGCAGTTGCAGTATAACGGCAAGCAAACGTTCATTTACTTGCAGGTAAATATTTACATTCTCTCAATAAACAATGGGCAGATGGTAGAGAGGTTCTTCATCTTCATGTGACCAAGGATGATCATATACTCCACAGATGACTATAGACCTTCACATGTACAAAATGTATGTTATAGCACAAGAGGTTTAGGGCTTAGCCGTGTTTTCACATTTTCATTTTTAAATTACATGTATTAATTTAAAAACCTCTTTCTAAAAAGACCTGTCCAGAAAGCAAAATCCAACCTAAAGAGAAGTTTAAAAAAAACATTCAAAGCCATCAGTTGACAAAACAAACAGGCCTGCCTTAGACTTGTTTTATCTTGGTGGTGTTTTGTGTGTAAAGTATATAAATAAGTGTTCAGACATGAAGCAATAAAAGCAACATATTAATTTGTTTTTTTGTAAAAAAAAAAAAAATGTTTATTATTAAACAAAGATGTATTTTGAAATGTCTTTTGTTAATCAGTTAATTTAAATGCAGGGCACTGAAACAAAAAAACAAAAAAAAATTTTCTGGAACTTAAATGGAATGATGTACTGCTGTGCCAAGACCACAGATTTCTGCATACTGGATTTTTACAGAGAAATGCAGTCTTTACCCCAGAAAGCCTGTTGATGACCTTTCTCTCATTTGTGGCTACACAGAACTAGTTCTGTTAAACCCCACCCACTGTGAGCCATTATTATGACTGTACCCCCTTCCCTTCAAGATTGAGGGGAGGGTTAAGGAGCAGAGGCAGAGACAACATCACAGTCACTCCCCCCAAACCAGTTGCTGGGCACCTCAGTCTTTCTTTGGCTTCTTGGCTTTTGCAATGTTCTCCTGGCGCTTTTGCTTCTTCTTCTGTTCACGGTCCCGGGCCTCGATCATCTTGGCAAGCTTCCATGACAACAGGGCACTGGCGATGAAGAGGGGTGTGAGAGCCAGGATGACGGTTGTGAGGAAGCCGTAGGGGTCTTTGGCTGCCCACTCCACCACATACTGCGCCCAGGCCTTCACATCAATCATGCTTCTCTCGGCGCCTGCTGACCTGAATGCAGCCATGGAAGAGAATCGTATTGTTTAGGCTTCCTATTGCCAGTACATCTCAGAAGACTTCCCTCATCTCATCCATGCTTGTTTCAATCACTTCCAAGTTTAGTCTCTAGTAGCATTTTGTAACCAGTTTTTAACAGCTGTATTTTCACAAGAGAAACTGGAAAAAAAGACCTTAAGGCTCACAAATGCAACAGCAGCAACCCAGACAGAAGAGGGACTGACCCCCCCCCTTTATTTAAAGGCCACAACACTGTACTTTGTCTGCTACATGAAATTTACTGCTCCTGTGCTTGGTGCAAATAATCGCAAAGATAGACAGGATCAGAGATGGAAAGAGTCCGTGAGTTGGCTCTCTCGTCACGTGTAACTAAGAATACAAGCTGCTCCATGCCAGTTTTCAGTTAACAGTGAAGTCAATAGAACCTAAATATGTCTGGTAAAAGCCAGTCCTGTGTGCAGACAGTACATAGCCCTCATAAACAGAAAATCTAAAATTACAACACTCTGTCTGTCTAGTGATTTCTGCGAACCTCAGTGGAATTTGAAACACAGAAAAACGTGACATGAACATAAACCAGAAATTATATGAGTGATTATTCATGAGAACAACCATAATTTACATAACCCGACCAAGCCTAATAATTACCCCACACTTTAAATCAATTAAAATTGCCTTAGGCTAATGTGTTACTAAGAATATACATAGAGCTGCTTTGGATATATTCTAATATTAAACTACGGTTTTCCCTTCGTGGCAATTGTTCTATTTTTTTGTTCTCGCAAAGAAAGTGTAAAGAGGCCGGTGGGAGGGAGGGAGAAAGCAAGACAAGTGGAGCGAGTGTGAGATGAACCAAAACTGTGGGCCTATCAAACACCTGGCAGATATATTTGGCTGTGATTCCCCCCTCCCCCACTGTGTACCAAGCCAGTGTTTGTCTGCAGGTGGGAATCAAGGGGTGCTGTTTGGCTCATACAAATTCTCTCCCTCTTCATTCCAGTGAATTCCACAGCCTGCAAGACTGATCAGTAACAGCCTTACTAATTGAGGCTTTCAATTCCTAAAGACATTAATTCTCCTGTCAACATGACTGCCTTCTTGTCGGGATACTTTTTTAACCACAGGAATACAATCTAGCTACGTGTGATGTCTCCGCTCCATGCAGAGAAAAATATTGATGTAGAATTAATGAATGTTGTTATGGAAAATAACTGCCTGGTAGCACTCCAACCAACTTTTGCTGAAAAAATCTTTAACTGTTTCCGCAAAACTGATAAGGCTTTAAAAACGTGATTTTTGCACAACTGTAGTTTCACAAACCCTGCTTCTCCCCGAGGTCACCGTGAAAACACAGCTTCACTATACTAATACCAAAAAAGCCAAAGATTTATCATAATATAATATTTTTCTGAGCAAAAATAATTTCCATCATTGCCTGCACTGACATAGGCACATCCTTAGTAGGAGGAAGAGACATACGCTTGAGCCAAATGAGAAAGTATGGAATATGACACTTCATGAAAACTTAAACCGAAAAATTACTGTTTTCCGACAGGAAAAAAATGTCTCAATCATCGCCTTTTTAAATGTTAATATTTTAATTATAATCCATGCCACAGTATAGATTTTTCAGATCCAGAGTACATTTTTCTTATTACTACAACCTCAGTATTCACATACATTTACATTTATTCATTTACCTGACACTTTTCTCCAAAGCAACTTACAATGTTAAGGTACCTTCAATTATTTACCTATATGTAGATCTGAGTAATTTTACTGAAGCAATTTAGAGTAAGTATGGTGCTCACGGTCAATACAGCTAGACGTGGGATTTGAAGCTACAACCTTTGGTCCAGAAACAGCACTGTAACCACTACGCTACCAGCTGCCCCCATGATACTTCCAGTAAAATGATTGCCACTGACTGCCATTAAATTTATTCATTTAGCTGATGCTTCTCTCCAAAGTGACTTACACTTTTAAGTTACTTACAATGATTTACCTATTGAGATAGATGGGTAATTTTTACTGGAGGAATTTATTAGGGTAAGTACCTTGCTCAAGGGCACTGCAGAAATAGGTGGGATTGGAACCTACAATCTTCTCCAGCTCTGACCAGTATGCTACCAGTTTCCCTTACATGAAGAAAGGTGATGCACCAACCTATCAAGGTAAAGATGTATACAGACATCGCCCGAGATACAAGCATTCAGTTAACCACGACTAAAGTTTATGAAGCGTTTCGTTTAATACTCCTAGTTCAATTTCCGAAACGTTTGTCCTTATTTACGAAGAGCAAATGTTGATTTCACAAATCTCCCAGCAGCTTAGTGGCACATGCAAGCATCTTTTGCAGTTAGAGACCTGTTTACAGTAATATACTGTAATCAATGGAACACATAAACAGGAGCACATCAGTTTTCTTTTTTAAATCACTGTATCAATGTAAACGACATCTTTTTGACTTGCAAGAATTCATCTTACAAAGATTTTCTTTCCCAGAATGAATTACCATGATAAGACAGGGGAAGAGGACCGCTTCCAAAATTTTTTAATTTAATTTTTTTTTCCCTCTCAGCCAGATCTCTCAAACATGACTGTAAAACAAAGCTGGTAGCTCTGGGGGGCTGAGGTTCACGTTTAGTTCATGTCATCAGTACATGATAAACTTGCCTGGCATTCAACTATCAGACATGATGTGATCATCTGAAAAAGCACGAAAATGAAGGAAATCTATGTTGAGCAAGAGGACACAGACAGACCAGTCTTGAGTTTTCCTTATAGTACAGCTGTGTGTAACAGAAAGTCACAAAAACTTCGAGCACATTGTGATTGTAATATTACTCTGTCTGAATGTGATTTCCTTGTCTCGACATGACTGAATTTCCTCACTTGATGACGAGTGAAGCGGTGCGGGAGAAAAAAAAAAAGCGTTCGTAACTAACAATTTCAGTCCAGTTAGTACACAAAACATGTTAAGAGAACATGCCATGGATTTTTACACCGATAAATTGTCTATTTAGTAATTATTTTGTGATTAGGAGCCGTTCATACAACCTCACTAACTAAAGCAACGATCATCGCGTCGATCTCGCGTTCTTCGCAAACTGAAAGTCAAATTGTGGCAAACCGGGCCGGCCTATCATGAGCTCCGTTGTCCTGCTTCCCTAAGAAACCGTGGAAGCAAGAAATACGGGTATCTGATGCTAACAAATAATAACGCGTAATAATAAGCAAGATTAAGAAATAAACTATGAAACAGTTAAAGATATTCACCAAAAACCAGTCCGGAAAACGAAAGTTGTGCAGATTCCAATCCGTTCGGAAAGATCCCGGAAGCTGCCGTCAAGATGTGGCGTTACAGCAGCGCGGAGCACCATGGGAAACGTAGTTTCCCCCCCCAATTATATATCAAATTTTGTAGGACGTCGAAGTGTCTATTGACGAAGGCTTGTTTGACAAATACTTTTATTTATGAAATGTTATAATTGTTCCCTTGTGATTTTACTTTAATAAATGCACTATAATGAAGATTATACCTCTAGTTTACCCTTAATTTTTGTAACTTTTCCTGCCTGATTGTATTTTGTGCATGCAGATCATAAATCATAATACTGACTGAAATTAATTTAGTGGTGCATGATTTTTACAGAAAGCTGTGAATCGGTAGATTTTTCTGTGATACGTTTCTGATAATTATTTATAATTATCAAAGCCCATTCACAACACATTACTGTTTTAACATCACCATTCAGTATGTAGCCTATAAACGGAAAAACTTGGAATGAGCAGTGGGAGCTCACTATGGATGCTGAAGGACTACAGTCTCTTTGTACTGTACCCTACCATACCAATGCTATTATTACTCTTCTCATTCATTCATTTGTTCCCTATCAGTAACCACTTGTGCAATGTAGGGTCACAGTAGTCTGGTGACTAACCCTAGTGAACACAAGTTATGCCTTGCCATGCTTATTCCTGCTCTGCACTTCTATGAAATGCTCGCATAGCTCTGCAGATGTTTTACTTTTTGCCTTTTAATGTTCTCGATTTGTCTGAACAGCTGTTATAATAGAATATATATATAAAATTATGTAAAATATAAACTTTTTAATATATTTTATTTGAAGCAGACGTAATGCTGTTATTTTATAACTCCTTTTAAATTTCATTGTACTGATCAGTTTACTATGACAATGGCCTGGTTCCAGAATAAACATATACTTGTTAAGTAATAATGTACATATAATTATTTTAGAATATTCATAAGAAATAATTCTAAGAGAAGCTAAATACAGTACATTTTATACATGCATTAATTCAAAGTGAGTACTCATGTGTTTGTCTTTAATGACTGGGGCCTAAAGAATATCCACTTAATCCTGTACAGATCATTTTTTGCCATGTGGCTCATGCATGCTTTGAGAATTTAAAGCCTGGGTGGCAAAACCTCAAATTACCAATTCCAAGATTACTGCATAAGAATATTCCCCAAAACATACAGTACACTTGTCAAAAAGAGGAAGTGAAAAGGAATTAAGAGCAGCAGAGGTGTATGTGGTATCGCTATGCAAAGACTTACATTTTAACATGACAAGCTAGATCTGTGTTGCTGTTTGAACTCTGATGTTTCTAAAAAAAGTTCTCATGCCATATTTGCAAGAAAAGTGAAGTTTAATAAATGAAACACAGGGCAAACAGATCTCATAAAATCCCCCCTGGTAATAAATGAGGCAATGTCCATTTTCTAAAATAAATCTGGTTTCCTGGGGGAGCCCTGGAGGGTTTCGTTGGGTCTGATTGTTATTGCACCTTCTTTGCTCATGCAGAGCTCATCCTTGTCAACCATGTTTGAAGAAGGATAAGAAAAAAAACGTACTGAGAGAAACGAAGATGCTGTGCACAATCTTCAGTCCATCCAACACATTTATTACAAACTCAAAGGCATGTAGACAAATAAAAAAAGGCAAGTGGTCAGTCTCATAAACATAGGGATAGCATATATGCTTGAAGGCAGGATTCTGTATGAAACTGTCAAAAACTGCCACACCAAACATGTGTTTAATGGAAAATTTTACACACTATATTTTACCTTAAGATATCACTCTTGGCCAACTAAATTTTTTTTTGCTGCAGTCATTCTACTGTTATTTTGTGAGACTAGTCATTTTTGGTAATAAAAATATATATTTCTTTAAGCCAGTCACATTGACTTAATGCACTGGAAGGCTCAAAGTCTTGAACTCTGTAGGAATTTTACATTGATAGGCTTATCTTTGGGGGGTCGGGGGTGCGGCAGGTTTGGCTGGTGCTTGCTGCGTGGTGGGTCTGGGATTCGAGCCCTGCTTGGGGTACCTTGTGACGGACTGGCGTCCCATTCTGGGTCTGCCTCCTCCCCCCTTTGGCCCTGTGCCCTGTGTTACTGGGTTAGGCCTTCGCTTGCTACGACCCCACTCAGGACAAGCGGTTGTTGACGTTGGTTGGCTTATCTTCCACCAAATGTATACTATCTTATCCAATATACAGTAAATGCAGCTTGTGTGAATACTTGCTATTACATGATATTTTTATTGCTGAATATAATATGCAATATAGCACCCTGATGGACACAAAGGAGAAACAGAGAGGAAAACAGGGGAACATGGATTATAAACATACAGACATTCATATTTGTACAAAAACCTCACCAACAACAGTACAAAACAACCTCTCAACAAGCTTTAGTCTTCAACATAATCATTGCATCATAAACATTAATCTGGCGCACAAAAACTCACAAACATCCACAAAATAAAAACACACTAAGCCATAAGGGGAAATGAGAAGGCCCCCCACCTGCCCCATTTATACAACACGTACCATCTCCAGCATGTGCACTACGGTATTATTGCACACGTTGAGTTTGAAAAGCACAAACATAAAGAACTAGAAACTGTGGCATAATTATAAATAAGAACGCATCTCAAACACTGCAAAGTCAGATGGACAGCAATGCTGCTGTTACCTATATCAGCTTTGCAGCTTCCATTCACTTGGGAAGTGGTACCAGTGATGTTTCAGGGGCCTCCATCCATAAACTGTTCTTTCGCTGTATTATTGCTGCTAGGGCTGTTCCAGCAAATCCTAGCCTAGTGTTTACTCAGGCTATGCATAAGAGAAGTTGTTAGCATAGTGGACTGGTAACCTGTCTGGTCAATCTCCACATCCTGCAACTGCTGTAGTATTGCTGAGCGTGATGGTTACTCTGAACTGCTCCATTAAAATACTCAGCTTTATAAATGGGTCAAATACAGTAAGTTGATCTGGATAAAAGCATCAGCTGAGGAACAAGTTAATAATGTGGAAACTATTATATAGTTATACTCAAAACCACCAGCCTTCCTTACCCTTCTTTGTTTCTAGACTGCACAAAACAGATGCTTTTATAGCTGAGAATTGTTTATCATCGGTGGGGGCCTTTATAACTGAGTACTGTTTATTATTAGTCAGTATAGTTTTAAGGCACTGGACAATAAGTGGTCCTGAAACAGAAATTTTATGGACTATGTGGAAAGTAAATTCTGGTTATGGCTTCAGCCAACATGTATAAAGATTAAGACAAGTACAAAGCAATGTTTAAACTCTCACAAACTGACCCTGTCATGTGATGCGGCACCTCACAACCAAGTAATTAAATCTAATGAGGCTATTTCTATTGATTTACATGGAGTATGGCTCTAAATTACAGCAAGATGCTATCAAGCCCCAGCTTAAGCCAGTAGTCAGAGACTATGAAGCCAAAGGCTGAGTGGAAACACACTGAAAAAGATTTATTAACTTGACAAACATCAATGTGACTCAGTCTTTGCTCTTCAGCACAAAACCTCTTCCTCTTCCATCGCCCGGTGTGAGTATTGATTTCGTAAACTTAGGGATGGAGCCTGGTTTTGTGCAAGGTTTTGCGTGTGCATGCGTACGAAAGAGACACAAAAGTGAAAATCACCACGATATTAAAGCAAAGCAAGCAGCCCAAAATAATCAGTATTGTGTGTGAGAAACTGTCATGAATAGTGTAGCATGGTCATTGCTACTGCTAAGTCAGAGCTAATTTAGCATCTTGTACTTCGTGGCCTAGACAAAATCCATGCAAACACAAACAGGCAAATGTCAGGATCTGGTCCTATAAGGCTAAGCCACCATGCTGTAAATCTTCCATTAATTTAAACTTCAATGTATAAAGTATACTATTCTCAGCAGTCTGTGACAAAGCAGTTTACAGCACATTTCCCATAGGGAGTCAAACACTGAAAAGCCCAAACTGTCAACCTAAGTATACTTTCTGTCTGCTTCAAAGTTTAAAACTCCTGCAAAAAGTGTCTAATCCCAGACTCCCTTCTTTCAGCTGTTGGACATGCAAATACTCATATTTTATTCTTTTACTTACTAGCACACTGGGATGAGCGAGCGAAAAAACAGGGTAAAAGCAATGGTAGGACTATTCGGTTTTGAAGTTGGTTTAAAGGTATTTTATGATCACTGAAAACTATTTTCCAAAGGTTTATTCTTGGATGGATTATTCAATATCTTCATGTCACATTCTGACAAAAGTAATATTCGATTTATTAAATGTATGTCGAGAATTGTAAAATATCTTAAGGCTATAATTAAAGTTTGCTACAAAATTTTGTTTGTGTTACATTCGGTGAAAATTAAATTGCTTTATAGCAAAATTGTTTCATACATGGTGCCAGACGAGACACATTTTGTTTTCATGCCAGATAATTTTTTTTAACCCGAGACATATATTTGATTTCCTATTACTCCCTAGTAGAATTCCTTTACAATCAAAAAGAGTATTCAATTTTGAGATAGTAGAAAATGTTAAATACAAACAGTGCAATGGAGACAGCAGTTTCTGTAGTTGTCAGTGCTGTCACCTTATAATCATGTGAGGGTTTCTGCTTCAAACCCCACTGCTCCTGCAGTAATCAAGGTACTTACCCTGAAGTACAGCAAGAATTCCCTGCAGTATAAATTTGTAGAGAATTCTGTTACTTTGCCTCCACAACTAATATTGTAACATGCCTCGAACAAAAGGTTAACAGAATGAGATTCATAATGGAAGCAAACTATGGTGGGGGGAAAAAAATAAAAATCGCTCAGTGATCACAAGAGTAAAATGCTTCAGATATTAATTAATATTAAAAGATGCATTGCTGAAGTTCAAGCTGGACACCTCGTGACACTGTACATCGGCGAGGGGAGGCTGGACGGGCCCATCATATGGCCTAATCGGACCAGGCCTACATTCTTTTCCAAATAAAGCGTCACAATACTCAAGGGCTAAATGTTTCCCCTCCTCCCACTGACAGGCGGCGGAGAACATCAAAGCCTCCTGCCTCCGCGAACGCAGAGTATCTCCACAGCGCGGTCCAGCGGGCCAGCGAACCGACCGCCCGACCGCCCTCCTCCCGAGTTTCCGGATGTTTTCTAACACAGTCATCTTATACCTCCTCAGTCAAAGCAGTCGTTCACGCCTGCTGGGGGGTATCGAGGACCGCCCATAGATTAAAGCTCCGCCGCTAAACTCAATCAAGAAGAATTTAAAAGTTTTGTGAGTCACCGAAGCCCCTCCCACTCGGCGCCGGATGGCTTCACAGAGGATTTGCCGACGTTCGGGAATTCCGCCTTTCTCTCCTTTTATAGCGCAGGCGAGGGGTTGGCAGCGGGCCAGGGCTCCGCCCTTTTCGCCTAATGTGGCCACACAAAGGATTTGACAGCGGGTTGAAAGACCGCCTCTTTTTGCCAAATAAGGTGAGCCTGCCCATATTCGGCGAACAATCGACCAAAGTATCCTTTTCTCTTCCTTATCCCGTTTATATGGTACGGTGACTGGCTGTACAGCTAAAGCAGTGCGATCATGGCGGAGCGCGTTCAGCAACCCCCAGCTAAACGGCTCTGCTGCCGACCCGGCTATAATCCGGCATGTAGACAGGGACAGAGGGCCGGAGGAGCCTTATGTGGCGGTCAGGGTACTGCCCAAGGGGGGTCGGGCAAAACTCAGAGCCCGGAGTCCCTGCTGGACATCGCGGCGCGGAAAGTAGCGGAGAAGTGGCCCTTCCAGAGGGTGGAGGAGCGCTTCGAGCGGATCCCGGAGCCCGTCCAGAGGCGGATCGTGTACTGGTCATTCCCCCGGAGCGAACGGGAGATCTGCATGTATTCGTCCTTCAACACGGGCGGGGAGGAGAGCGGAGCCGCCGGGGAAAACAGCGACGAGACGCGGCTGCCTTTCCGACGGGGGATCGCTCTGCTGGAAGGCGGCTGTGTGGACAACGTCCTGCAAGTCGGTGAGCAGGGTTGCGCTTCGGGAAAATCGGGTTTTATATTCCATACAACACATTAATTACGCAGGGCCTGCTGTTGTTTATTTGTTTCTTTTTAAGGAAAATAATCTCTGCAATCCAACAATGGCTGGACGATTTTTTTTTTTTTTTTTTTTTTTCCTTTTTTTTTTAATTGCCGGATCGGAATGGCAGTGCAGTGTAGAAATGAGGGTGGAAAGGGGGGAGCTGCTGGCTGCCTGGTTTTCCTGGACAAAGGGAGGAATGCAGCTCTCAGCCCTCGCAGGGACCCATGACGGACGGGGCTTTGCGTGCTAAACCAGCGTGAACACAATGCTTCTCACAACGAAAAAAAACAACCATTGTACCCCCTCCCTGCCCAAATGGGACTATAAAAACCCCCGAAATGCTCAACGTTACAGAAAAAAAAATGCCAGTAGCGACCGTTTTGTTGACCTCCTTCGGTAAAAGGCGTTTATGTATATGAACGCATATGTATTTGTATGGATACGTACGGACGCGTATTTGGTGCCTCGTGAAGCGAATAGCGGAGGAATAATGACGGAAGTAGTGAGCGCGAGCCGCGCGGCGAACGGCGCTTAGCCACCCAGCTAAGCTAAGCTAATTCGAGGGGGCTGGTGGAGGACGGACGACGCGATTGTTTTCGAACGTCTCCGTCGCTCGTCGCTTTGACGGACGCGTCCATATTTCCCCCCCGTTTCTCTAAAGTGTTTTGCTTTGCGACGGTGTGTTTAAAGGGCAGGGCTGGCCTTCGGCTCGTCTGTCCGTCCTGTTTGTCTGTTTTTTCCGAGCCGAGTGGGGGAGGTTATTTGGCGTAGCCATCCTGACGAGCTCCATCACTCCTCTGTGTGTTTTTTTTTTTTTTTTTTTTTTTTTTTTTTTTTTTTGCTTCTTCTTCAACGGAAATATGTGGTCTCGAAATACGAAATGTCACTCGCAAGCAGGTGGATAATAACACGTCGGACATCTTTTATTATAATTATTCCGTTTTGTAATTTAAAAGGGCCAGTGTTGCTATTTATTTTCCCAGAGACGAGAGCCCCTCGCCTCGCTCTTTTCGAGCCCGTGTTTGCCGAGTGCGCATATCAAATAGCCGTCAGGCATTCCCATTGAGAGCTCTGGCACTTTGTTCCCATTTTCATGTTCATTTGTGTCTTTTCAGCTTCCTGTCACCCTCCGAAAAGGGAGGCGTACAAAAGCGCCTTTTTATTCCTTTTCACCGCTTGTTAAATAGAAGATATTTGGAGAGGGGTGGGAGGGACGGCGTTTTTTAAAGCCGCAGCGCTTCTGTTTGCTTGACGGACACTCGCGTAATTTGCGGCAAATCGGTCCTGGTTTTGCGTTTATTCTGCCGAGACGAGGCGCGTCTCTTGCTGGAACCCGCAAATATGCGGTCGCTCTTACGAGGCGACCGACTGATTTAAGAAAAGTACAAAAGCTTGTAGAGCACGTTGGGGCGCTGTGAAAATGTCAACACGCATGTCACCTCATCCCAGGAATCAGAATTTGCGCACAGGGTCAACCCGCCCATTGTTTTTTTTTTTTTTTTTTTTTTTTTTTTTTTTTTTTTTTCTTTTCCCCCCTCTCTTTTTTTTTTTTTTTTCCTTTGCATTCGTTAAAGCAATTAGTCTCAGGGATCTGTGATCTGGGCTATGCACTCTTGGAAAGGTTTCAGGATTTTAATCCCATTACTTTTGTGGTTAATTTAAATTCTAATGCAATCTGCAAACGTGCTTAGCCTCCCCCAGAAGGCGCAGGGCTGAGGGGTCTTCACTCCACTCGCCTTCCCAGCCAACCTGCCTTTGTTTGCCCTGCCGTGCATCTCATTACACCCTTTCACATTTTTCCATGTTTTTCTTCTTTTTAAACATGGAGAGGCTCTGCTCCTCCACTCTCCTGCTCCCCGGTTGCTGGCTTTGGGTTTTGTTGGCTAATATGAGCCCTTTCTCCCTTTCTCTCTCTGTACGTGTGTGTATGCGCTTGCGTGTGCGACTGTGTGGCTCATTCTGCATGCTTGCAATGAGGAATGACAGGAGCACACACAGGGAGGGGTTCTTGGCTGATTGCATTTCAGCCTGGAATTCACTGGAAAAATAAAGCCAAGCACTGATAAATAAAAGATGCAATCTTCCTGGGGAAGGCCGATGGTGAAGGGGCTGAGTTGGCGGCTGCTTTTGAAACGGGCTGACGAAGGGGGCGGGGGTAAAGTGTCTTGGGCAGACTTGTTGTGTACTGTAGCTGTGCTGAACAGGAAAAGGGATTTGTCTTGGTGTGTGTGTGTGTGTGTGTGTGTGTGTGTGTGTGTGTGTGTTGGGAATGAAAGGAAAGAATTGGCAATAGAAGCTGCGTATGGGAAAACCAAATACACTTGAGCAAATTTGGCCCCATTCAACCTCCCCCCCTTCAGTTGTTCTTATTGGTTGATCATAAAACTATATTTACTACCCCAAGGGCATGAAGGCCTCTACCTCTGAACTTATTTCCTAATAATTAATTTCTGCTAATTTGTAAAAAGGGACTTTATAGCCATTTTTAATGTTTTTATGATTCCGATCCAAGGGTTACAAACTTAGTGATGTGAGGGAGAAGCAGATCATGGGTTCAATACGTGTAGGAACATCTGTGTTCCTCCATGATGGGATTACAGGGTGGTGGAACTGCTGTTTGACAATGGATGTCAATGTTGGGGTGCACACTCTATCCCAACATGGGGAACAGTGAGTAGATCAAGATGAATCTTCCTGGGATCATAGTCTCAAGACCTATTTCTTCAGGGGCTGTTGATACAGAGCCTGACAGGGCAAATGCCCTTTGTGTCCTGCTTACCATATCAAGTTCAGCAACTGTCTTCTTCCTCAGCTTTGATGATGTTTGTTGTGTTTTTGCACTCACCTCAGTCATCCTCCCTTGGGATTTATATGGCAAAGGTCATCTTGAGTGATTATTCCTAATGTGATACCTGTTGTAGACATGATGTTGCTTTATTTTCCCTAAGGAGCTGCTTGGTCAAATTTGGTTTGCTTTGATCTTACGGGCTGTAGCAGAAAGAGGATGGTTTCCATGGGAATTTCTCATATAAAATGCTTTAAACCACTTATTGTTTCTGTATATCAAAAAAGATTTGAGTGAATAGGAATATTGGTCAGCAGTATACTAAGTGGAAAAATGTGTCTCAGAGCTCCAGATATCCACTTCTGGACAACAGTTTTATAAAGGTGTCTGAAAATATTTATTCATGGCCTGACCCCTTGTCCTGAGAAGGGGGAAAAAAACAAATGGGGAAAAAGCATACAGAAATCATGAAATGATTCAGTGAAAAGATTTATACTTATGAAAGAATTTGGTTTAGGTTCTGTTTTTCCATGAAACTGATTTGCAGTTCTTGTTTAGTTTAAATCCAGGTCCTCGGGGATAATGTTTAGCTAGATGTCCATGAAATGTTTGGGCTGCTTATGTAATCATGTACTAATTAATACAGTTAAAATGCCATGTTAAGAAAGTAAATTTGGAATGTAGTGATAGTATACTGCTGTGCTAGCATGGCTTTTTCTGTCCTGTTATATTGCTGTTTTTCTCCCTCATTTGGTGCAGAAATCAGTCCCATTGGTGTGGGTGCTCATTGTGCATCTTCCACTCCCTCCTGTAATCCACAGATGTAGTCATAGTATATTAGTGCTTTGGAGGGTGTTCTGAAGTCTTAGCGACATGTTGTGCATTATGAGGTAAGGATTATAGCATGGGGGACATGTCATTATCTTATGCCTAGTGTGCCACCAAGGGGTCATTAGTCCCAGCACGTATATTCCAAAAGCCATATATCTGTCCCAGATGACTGCGTGCGGAGAAGTGTCATCACTGCTCTCATATGAACTATAAATCATCTTTATTTATTCGACACAAGGAGCTTAACATTTGGCCGGCTGTCAGGTGTCGGAAGGGGGGGCGGTTGCCTCTCCACCATTTTTATGACGTGATAAACGGAGTGTATGTGGAAGGGGAATCTGGGCTAATTAACAAGATGAAACGATTCATGGGCTGAGAGGGCGAAGGATAAGTGAACCCCCCACCCCTACCATCAACAGCTTCTTGGGAAGCCCTCCTAAGTATGTGGCAGGCCAGCCTATTTGCAGGCGCGCTTTGACGTTTCAGACATTACATGCACAGAAGTGCAGAATTTGAGGTCAGCGGTGCATATCTTGCACAGGCGTGTTGGACTTGTTGTGAGGGGAGCTGAGTGGTGGTGGCATGGAAATCTGAGAGTCCAACGTAGCAGGGCAGATTGGCACTCCCTGAGCAAGTGCACTGCCAATCACCTCTTCAGGATCCTGGTGCACTGCTGCGTTGACTTCATAACGGCCATCTGGGCCACAGGACCTTGCCCAGAAATGTTGAAGCAGAGGCAGTGTCCTTTCATCTGATGGATATTTACAGTTACAAAGGCTGTCCTGCGCAGACAAGCCGAACAACTGCCCCCACCCAGAATTCACCTTGTTATGGACATACCTCATGCCTCCTGTCCTTCTGGAAACTGTTTTTCCAGTGAGAAATTCAACACACATAATGTTGATGTTCCACGTTTTGAGTGACTGACAAACTGAAGTGGAAAAACCTTGTTGGTGGAGGCTTCTTTGCAGGAACAGTAGCACCATGTGCGGCCTTTCACACCGCTCTGAGGATTGCTTGCTCTGTCGTGGAGCAGTTACCGGGGAGCTGCTGGCAGGCAAGCCGCCTGTGGCCGTCCTTTCTGCTGTATGGAGACGCAGCAGTGCAGAAAAGCCCCGGGAGGCACCTACAGGCTCTGGGCCCTCGCATCGTCATAGTGACGGCAACCAGCGCACCATCACACATTCACTCTGCAACTGCCCCCCAGCCACCCTCAGATGCACAAAGGACTAAGTAAATAACCAAGACCAGACCTTGCCCAGCACTGAAGGAGCCATAGCGTCATGTCATTGAACTTGTTTTTGCTTGGTTTTGCTGCATTCCTGCTCTTCAGTTTTGGCTGTGATGGCGGACCCCTATTCAGATTGGCCTCACCGGTTTATCTTTTTCTGATTATCTGTTGCTGAAATGAGCAGAATGTGTTCCAAGCCACTGCTGAATCAGGCGAGGAGATGGAATCTGTTCTGGACTTGCCAAAATCCTCATTTTGTGTGTGTTATTTATTACCAAAAAAACTGGGCCTTGTCATTGCGTGGACAAAGAATTGGGACTCCAATCATAAACTGCAAAGGAAAATTAGTTTCTCAGTTAGTTCAATGAATAGCTGGAGTATTTATCCAAAATGACTTTTACTTTTCCTATAAATACAGGTGGAATAATAGTGCAATCCAGCGCAAGTGCCTTGTTCAAAGACATACTGTAGTAGCAGGACCTGGACCCGAACCGACAGTCTTTGGGTTATGAAGCTTAATGTTAACCTCTACGTTACCTGCCGACCCAGTCTTTGTCTCAGGGACTGGTTGTCTCTATAAGTGAACGTGTATGTGCTGCCTATACAAATCCTCCTGCTTCTCAGCATCAGGTAATAGCAATAAAATTGTAGGCAAACCAGATTTTGGAGAAATCTGCACTGGGGCTGAATGAAACTAGGTGTGGTTTTAAGTTCTTCTTAGAAAGTTTCAGTATAAAACACTACCCTATCTTTGCACCCACAGCTCATGTGCTGTTCTGTTTAAATGTCGTTTTTTTTTTTTGCCTCCGCCCTCTCCCTCACAGCACCCTCAATAAATCAGCTATGTGTAAAGTATTTAATTGCACCCTGCTGTAGCTTTTGATTGTATGCAATCTCTTATATTTGTTTGATCGGATGAAAACGAACAGCTTCTTCGGGGGGGAGTTGCACAAAAGGTGACTTAGCCAGTAATCTTCTACCTATAGTGCAAAATGTGGACATGCTGCATGTCTGAAGTCATGACTAATTCAGAAGCGAAAGCTGAACTGTAAATATGTCTAACATATCGCGATAAGTACAGTACACAATGGAAAGCCAGAGTTGGACTGAGCTGCGTGCACAGGGATCGCCCAGGTCATAAGCTTGTGTGCGTGTGTTTCCGCGTATATGGGCATGTTTGGAGGAGAAGTGGCAAAAAAAAAAAAAAAAAAAAAACTGCTGACCTTGGGAGGTGCAGGACGCAGGATCGAGAGCATGACGGAGTGGAATGTTCCGGGTTTGCTCAGATGTACTGGGTGAGATCTGCCAGGGAACTCGGTGGGGCTTCAGGTTTTCCATCCAGCAATTGCCGAGTTCACAGAAATGTGTGTCAGCGCCTGCTCTCGCACACGCAGTCTGCTCGTGTGCAGTTATTTAGAGGTATGAAGTTTCCAGGCCCTCCTCCTGCTGGTATTGCCCTGTCATGTTATGGGATGCACTTGTCCATTCGGTGCATGTTGAAGTGCATTACATTTACATTTTTTTCATTTAGGAGATGCTTTTCTCCAAAGCAACATACATCTCAGAAAATACAACGTGCTCATTACATTAGCAGGAAGAGAGACATAGCCAGTTTTGTGGGGTACAGTTTTCTGGAGCTACTGCAAAAGCTTATAGCTGCCTCTGGGGAGGTTGTGCCCAGCTTTTGTGGTTTGTCTTATCACCTTAAACATCTTATTTATGGACTGCAATTCCAGTCGAAAAATATGCTGAATTACGCTAATGATGCTACGAAACTAAAACAAAACGTGTTTTTTGCTTCAGTAACTTGGCAAATTATTTAAAACTACAGTAATGTTATATAATAGCCCCCCCCCCATTAACACTATTTGTCTTATACTTGTATGAATAAACATAACACCAGTGACAATGATTTTTAATTATCTATCATTATTCTATAATCCCTGCCCAACAGCCCACCCCTAAACCTTCACGTGTCATGGGCCGTCGGCATCAGTTTGAACGAGTTTCCAAAATATAAGGTAAACAGCTGCTTTCTGATTTAATATTTTCTCTTGATCTCACACATACTTGAGCTTGAAGGTATATCATGGCAGCGCCTCCCCCTCTTCTTTGAGCGTCCTCCAGGAAGCACAGGAGGTCCATGGAGCTCTCCAAGGCAGCAGCTGTGTTTTAGTTGCTTAATATTTTGTTAATCTCCGGACTTAAAACCCGCAGTACGGTTTCCTGTTCTTCCCTGACTGATCTATATTCGGCCCCCATCTTCGTGTGTCTCTATAACCTTCAGAGCAGGTTGTGGAGGAGGAGGAAGGTTGAGGGGTGATGGATGTGGGTGGGTGGGTGGAAAAAGATTGTTCGTGTGGGTCTCCACCTTCTTCCCCACCACCAGCACCTCCCACCCATCTCAGGGCCTGACCACACTTGAATGTTGTTTAATTTTTCTTTAGCAGTTCTACTCCAAGGCCAATGGAGACCCTTTCAGTAGCCCATTGTGCCCTGCT
This sequence comes from Scleropages formosus, assembly GCF_900964775.1. Classification (NCBI taxonomy): domain Eukaryota; kingdom Metazoa; phylum Chordata; class Actinopteri; order Osteoglossiformes; family Osteoglossidae; genus Scleropages; species Scleropages formosus. The sequence goes on from NC_041822.1 coordinate 14,049,584, forward strand.
ACAAAAGGGTTTTCTTGTTGTTTTTTTTCTCCTTTGTAGAAGGTGGAATCAAACAGGAAGGGCAAGACCGAAAGGAGAGGATTCCCAAATAGGCAAAAAAAAAAAAAAGAATCTCACGTAGCCATGTGGTGAAGTTCTGCGAAACCGGGTTGGATCTACAAAAGGTGACCCAGCCCTTGCGGCAACATCCGTGTTGACCTTTTGAGGCACTCCGTCAAGTGTAGGACAAAGCCACGGTCGCTGCCTTGACTGCGCCCACCCACACCCCAAAATGGAAAGAGAGAAACTGCGGTGGTGTAGGCACTGGGTAACTGTGGCGGTTTGTTTGTGTCTCACGTGGATGGGCAGGGCGAGGATGCAAGACACAGAAATAGAACTGTGAGCGTGTTGAGCAGACTGTGAATGCGTGTGCGCGCGTGTGTGTTTGAGAGAGAGAAAGATGGCACATAGCAGGGCTGTCTGACCACTTAAACAGACAAATGACATGTCTCCTCAAGGCGAGATTTGCATTCTCATAAATCATTCAAATTCAATGTTAATTTTTTTTTTTTTTTTTTTTTTTGCTCTTGCAAGGTTGAGACGAGCTATTTCATTACTGCAGTGTAATAGCTGTGCATGTCACACGACCTCTGTGCGCTGGTCAGTGACGCTATCAAATTTCACTTTTCACCGTAATAAAGAACAATGTTTGTGGCCTACACAGACTGCAGGGGCCACTGTCTTTTCCCACAGCGAGTGGGCAGGTCCTTGTGATGGGGGGGTCACGATGAGTGCCCCACAGTTATTCCACAGGAATGGGACGGTGTCAGTTGATTTGACTGTTTATTCCTCCTCCTGCGGTAGAGGAAAATTGTCCCAAATTAGGATGCTTGGCTTAGTGTGAAGACCTGTGATGGGTTGACATGGCTTTATTTTTGGGTGGAGGAAGTTGAAGTTGATCAATAAGAGTCTCTGCTCTTGTTACAAAGCACTGGTGTTTTTTTGTGTAAAGTCAAATGTTATTTCGACAGCTGTTGGAGAAATAAGTGGAAATTGGATGCCTGAGTCAGTTTTTGACAATTAAGATGAAGAGGATGAAAGGCTCAGGAATTAGATGAGGAGCGTTTGAGTAGATGGATATTTATCTTATTTTTCCCCAGCACTGATTGTGGATGTGCCTCAAGGTTTGTTGACTGGTTTTTTTTTTTTTGTTTGCTCGCTCACTTGTTTTATGGGGCTCAGGACTCCAGTTTTGAAAAGGCATGGCATGCTGAGAAGCTCCGCAGGTAATGTCAGTCTTAATATGCCCTTGCGCATATTGGCGTGGCGCTCCTCACGACGCACGGTTCGCCAGGTGTTTGGGATTCCATGCCCGTTCCAGCTAGCTTGGAGAGTTATTCGTGTGCGAGTCGTCATTTGTGGGTCTCGGGTCTGTTCAACAAATCTGAAGTTTATTAACCGCTGAGTCACCAGCGAAATGAAGTACTTCTCATGGGAAAATTCTTATCCTGCATTGAGTATCATTGTCTCCCTTCACCCATTTCACTTAGGAAAAGCTGTAAGGTTTTTTTTTTTTTTAAATAAAACTTGAGAGGAATCTTCAGCTTGGAGGTGAATCAACTTGATACTGAATGCTGCAGATGTAGCACCTTGGCTTCAATTCCTCCGGCTGTTTGCCGCTGGTATTCCCGTACCAAACGGACCTGCTGTGCGTCAACGGCGGGTTCTAAACGAGTTTCAGCCGGTTGACTTCTGTCTGCATTATATGTGTTGTTGTTGTTTAATTCCACCCCAATTACGGGATTTTAAAGTTGAATCCCACAGAGCTTTCCTGGCTGTGGGGGTTGGGATGTGATGGGATGGGCCTTCAGAGTTGTGTATGGAATATTAAGCGAAATAATAGGGCTTTGGATATTATTAAGCACAATTTTCTGATTTTGGATGTTCTGCACCTTTTCTACTCCAATTCACATAGCTCAGCTAGTCTCGTGTTGATTGTTACGTCCCATCGTCTTGCTGAAAGTGGACTGGAATAAGGTTTTGAACACCTTTTCAGGAAGACAGGATGTGACACATTAGGGGCGATAGCGCAAGACACTTTCTCACCCCTTTCTGGGGAGGGTGGAATTACCAGTTTTGTTTGGTATAGAGAAAAACGGTTGCCGGGACAAAGTGGCCCTTTTGTGCTTTAGCTACCAGGGCTAAACCTTAGTTCCAAAGGGCTGGATTCATCTTTGCACTTCTGCCGTTTGAGAAGCACTGGAGGGAAATGTCTGGAGTCGTCGATCACCGAAGTAAACGGGACAGGCCTCCTTGTCCTAAAGGTCACAGGTTCATGTCAAAGGACGCAAACTGTTGTGTTTTTTTTTTTTTTCCACCTTTTTCGGGGTGATTGACTCAAATCACTCCAGTTGATTGTCAGCTGGGTAAACGAACAACACTGGAGAAATTCAGAGCATTGTCTGTCAATGAGGACTGGAGGGAGTTTGAAGCAACACCCTTAGGGCTCTTTCCTCTGACCCCTCCACCTTCATCTGTTGCTTTAGCTGATTAAGAATTGAGGAACCAAGGCAGAACGAGAGAAGGAATGTCCTAGTCCCCCAGTTCCCACAGCGACACCCCCCTCGTGCCCCTCGCACAGCTGCCTAATGCCTGACCATTGTTTGCAGGCCTCGAGGAGAAAGAGGGAGGAGCAATTCTGTTTACAAACTCCCCGAAGCACTTCAGGCAAGTGTTAAGTAAGGAGAAAGGTCCTCTGGAGATTTGGGATGGAAAGGAATCTAATTTTTTATTCTAATGAATAGGCACCCCTTGTTTTATGTGGATATAGGCCAGGGGTCCATGTTTGCTGATGCCTTTTTTTTTTTTTTTTTTTTGCATTGCATCACATGCAACTGAGACAGCTGCGCAGATCTGAAGAACTTCCCAATGCTGTGACCTCACATACACACATACGCCCGCACGAGCGCCCGCTGGGAGGGCGCAGCTACAGCCGACCACACCCGGGCGTGAGGCGAGCAAAACCTCAGTGGTCCTATTTGTGTGACATCTTCAAAAGAGTGGCCAACCGATCCACTGGTCTAACGCTCAGCTTTCTTGCTCGCAGATCTCCCCTACAAACTTGCATTTAGTTATTTACCGGGACTCATTTCTCTATTAGCATCAATTTACCCATTAATACAGCTGGGTAATTTTTACTGGTGCAATTTAGGCTAAATACCTTGCTCAAGGGTACTACAGCTGTAGGTGGCGAGGAAGCATCTCTAAGCACTACACTACCAGCTGTCCTTTCCTCCCCAATCTCTGAATGAGTTATGGCGTCGGCACACTGGAAGGTCTTTATCATTCGTGCACTTTTCAGCCATCGCAGCCGTGTCCGTAATGGCGAGAAACCTTCCTGACGCGGGTCCTTCCATTCTGTAGTGTTCGCGTGCATTTCCCAACATCGATCGTACACGTATGTAGGGGTCCGTGCCTGCAGCAATGTACTAAGCCCTTCGTGCTTCCGTACCACGTGCCGTTTGTGCCCCTCGTGGCCCTCCCCGGTCTGCACATCTCGTTTGTACTGCTGCTTTCTTCACTGTAGGCGGTTTGGATGTTTGGAGCAGTCGGTGTCGTTCGCCTTGGGTTCGATTTTACACAACGACGACAGCGAAACTTGAAGAGGCTTTCGCCGTGCAGGGTTTGACAGCGATTTTGCCGATTTCCGCACATTTTCTTCCACCTCCGAGAGCCGTTGATGTCAGCCAGAGGCCCTGTGAACCTCTGGAAAGTCACGGTGCAGAAGTGTCACATCCCCCTCGCCTGCATGTCTAACCCCTAAGCAGACCACATACCGAAGGCCTTCGTGTTGGCTTGCCCGGGCTCTCTCGTCCCCTTTCCGCCCTTCCCCCTCGGCCCCTGCTCCCCTCCCTGGCGGTGGGCTGCTTCCTGCCGCTAGGTCTGGGAAGCAGCCCACATGCGGCAGCAGGCCTTGCTTTTTCCTGCGCACATGGCCTGAGGACCAGAGGTGGCTTGGGGGACGGAGGGGATCTGGCTCCAGCCTCGTCCTATTGTGTTTGTGGACCGCTTGGCAGGCCGAGCTTTGTCCTCCCACAGCACAGGGTGTCCACATATGTACGGTCTCTCTCATGTCCTCCCACAACACAGTGCAAGAACGTATGTACGGTCTCTCTCATGTCCTCCCACAACACAGTGCAAGAACGTATGTACGGTCTCTCATGTCCTCCCACAACAAAGCACATCCACATATGTATGGTCTCTCTCATGTCCTCCTACGGTAAAACGCGTGCACGTGTGTATGGTCACATGTCCTCCTACATCGAAGTGCGAACACATATGTGCGGTGCCTCCCACATCCCGCTTGACCTCGCCGTGTTTCAGTTTTAGTAGGGCTATCTTGGCGGTATTAATCATTACTATGGTTTTGATGAAATTCACATATTTCCCCGTATTTGTTTTCTTTTCAAGTCTGAACCTTCACCCCTCTGGGGACTTGGTGTGCAGCCACCACACAGAGGCTGAAAGCCAGGAAGGACCCAAACAGAACATGCTTCCCCTTCCCATATGCATATTATAATTGTGTCACTCTGTGATTTCATCCATCTATCTATTATCACTGACAGCTTGGCCAGTGGGGGTTGTGGTGGTCCAGAGCCTATCCCGAAAGCATGGGACGTGAGGCAGGGTACGCGCGTGCCCATAGGGCAATCGCACGCACCCCCATTCACGTATAAATGAAATTTCATTTTTATTTGTATTCCAACGGATTAAAGAGTGAAGCTGGACCTTCCCATTCGGTAGACTTTAGCAATTATTTCTTGACACAGGTAAGAAAAGAAGCTTTTCTGTGATGGGTGAAAGCGCGCCCCCCCCCCCGTTGGCGCAGGGCTTCAGCGCTCAAGAATATTTAGGGGTACAGGAAATGCAGACTCTGCTCTGTGCAGATAAGCAATCACAACTAACTAGCCATTGTGGCATCTCTTGCACCTTTGGGGGGTTATCTTTTCAGTAGTAGTAGATTTACATTCATTCATTAACTGATGCTTTTCTCCAAAGCGACTAACAATATAGGTAAGGTACTTTCAATTATTTACTCATTTATGCAACTGGGTAATTTTTACTACAGCAGTTTAGGGTAAGTACCTTGCTCAAGGGTAATACAGCCGGAGGTGGGAATCGAAGCGGCAACCTTTGGGTCCAAAGGCACTAGCTCTAACCACTATACTACCAGCTGTCCCATGGTTGTAAATGATGATGATGATGATGATGTCGTCGTCAGTGATTGGGCCATCTCAACAAATTAACTACAATCTGCTCATTCTTCGTAAGGTCATCTAGTATCGCACTTCTTCATCTCCGTTCTCCCTCATGTGTTTTGCGTTCAGGTTGTGTGACTGCGAAGGGGGCGCGGCGGGTTTGGCCAGGGCCTGCTCTCGGGCAGGTCTGGGGGTTCGAGTCCCGCCTGGGGTGCCTTGCGATGGACTGGCATCCCGTCCTGGGTGTGTCCCCTCCCCCTCCGGCCTTACGCCCTGTGTTGCCGGTTTAGGCTCCGGCTCCCCGCGACCCCGCTTGAGACAAGCGGTTTCAGACTGCGTGTGTGTGTGACTGCAGCACAGACGGTGTACCCGTGTATGGTTTCCTCCCAGGCTGGGACCGGTGGCCGTCGTCAGCTCAGAGTCTACGCGGTGTGTGCGTGTGCCCTTAAGCTCAGCATGCGATGGCGGAAAGGGGTTTTTGTTCCTTCCTGAGAATGTAAACACAATGTGACAAAGACGATTCAGTCAGCTGTACGCCCTTTGGTTTTCTCTCTCTCTCTCTGTGTGTGTGTGTGTGTGTGTGTGTGTGTGTGTGTGTGTGTGTGTGTGTGTGTGTGTGTGTGTGTGTGTGTGTGTGTGTGTGTGAGGAAGCGGGGGTTGCAGCGCAAAGCCCTTCTGAGGCAGAGAGTGCGTGGAGCGTGAAGCAGGGTGATAAGACGGGGAGAGGACATGATTAGAAGCGTGCTGCCGCACTAATAAGCGGAGGGGAGACGGAGGATGGCAGCTGGAGGGCCCTCGTCTCTGCTCACGCTCAGGTGCCCGTAATGATTGTCTCATAGAGCAGCTCGCTGCCCGCGCTGGGCTGCAGCGATAGCCCTGCACACTCTCTCACACACACACTGGTACGCACTCTCACCCTTGCCGTACGCAGTTAAGCAGGTGGCTTCAGTGACGATCTCAATTTTCACATCCTGTGACTCTCGCGCTCCGCTCGGGTCCTGTAGAGACGGATGCCGGCGTGACGGTTTTACTGCGACGTGAGAGTCCTAATAGTCGTTACACCCAGTGTCAAAGTATTTTGCGTAAACACAAAACATCTTCTCTGCCTTTCGGGTTTTATTTCACGTCGTCTGTCTGTCTGCCAGCTGTTTACGCTGCGTGCGGATCCGCGTTCGTCGTCGGAGCCGAAACGTCTCGCCTTATCTTTGACGCGCAGAGCGTTCCGACACGTATTCGCCGCTTTTATAAAAAGGCGAGCCTCTTCGAGAACCCGCGCCAGGCTCGTTTGGGCCCCAGAGGAGAAAATGAAGCCTTTGGGTCCGAGTGTCTGTGGTTTTGGCTGCGCCGCCACCCCTCGCGGGCTGCGGAGGGCTTCCTCTCGCTGGTCAGTTTCGCACGAAGGAACTCGGACTTGTTTTCATTCGGAACGCGAAGCTGAGCGTCGCACGGCTGCGATCGCAGTCAAGGGCTCCCCCGCTGTCCCTTCCCTGGAAACGTGCACCAAAAAGAACCCCCGAATCTTAAAGTTGGGGAATGTCTTAAAGCATTTACCTTTGTTTACATTTGTCTTCCTCCCCCCCCCCCCTTTCTAATTGCTGTGTTTTGAAGCGCTAAGCCTGTTTGTAGCCTGCTGCTTGTACTCCTCAAAGTGTGAGTAGATGGGAGGCTCCAGGCGAACGGGTCTGCTTTTAAAATCTCTTTGCTTTCAACTGTCCTGCTGCATTGGACGCGTGTCCCTTTGGGTAGACAATGTGTTTTAAAATCTCTGTTGACATTTTTGGGTCATTTTTATTTTAAATTACTGCCTGGTCAAATAAAGATTTAAATGGGGTTAACAGATGGATTTCTAATGGGCACTTTTTTTCTCTTTTCAATGCATTCTTCATAGGACGGCTCAGAAATGTGAATGCACACACAGGTACACAGAACTACTATCGGGCATATAAACCAAGGCACATGCACAGAAGATCTTAGTAAACCATAAGACAACCACACAAAAACACATATATGCACAAGAGCACACAGGACCCCTTGTGGATATACAGATTTCTTGGTTATGGACCCCTCCTCGGTAAGCAGCATAGTCATAGGTGGGCCTGGCCCCTCTGGCTCTGGTGCGGATAGACTTTCAGCAGTTCGTTTTTGTGGCGAGACACCCTAGGAGAGCGCTCCACCACCGGGAAAATCCACTTTCCGACATGATTTTTCTCCCTTTCCCACAAAGGCATTGAGCTCCCCACTAATTAGGCAGAACTTCTTTCTGGTTTTCTATGTGATCTTCTTGCTGTTGTTATTTAGTTGTGTTTTTTTTTTTTTTTTTAAAAGGGAAAACTTTGCAGAAACACAATTAGTTGGGAGTTGGGGTGTGTGCCGTGCGGCGTCGACTGCGCGCTGTCATAGCGCTGATGAAAGAATCCATCCTGACAGTGATATAAGGGAATATTTCCTGTTCGGAGTCGCTTATTAAACCAGACAAGGAACAACTATCGGCTTGAAATGGATTTTTCAAAATGCTTGCCAAAAACCAAAGGAGTTGTGTGGGGTTGGGGTTACATATGACAAATATTTGTCGTTTAACTGAGGATGAGTGCTTTTCACAAAGTATTTCTGTCAAAACGCAAACGGATGCACGGCTGCTTTGAACATGGATATTTGTGCAAAGAAAACAAGTCGCTTCCTTTTGTTTTGGTCCCTGCAGAAGACTGTGTGCTTTTTCAGGAATAAAATGAATTTGATTTGGATTTTCCTGGGTTCTACGCTCTGTGTGAGCTGCTCTGAGCCCATCGATGGTGCTCCAGGGTGTCTCTCGGTCCTATTGCTATCTCCTCCAGCTGGACCTTGACATCGGCTGGCTCTTCATACCTGTCAACAGAGCCGTGTGGGGGCTGGTAGAGGTGTTATCAGGGTTCTTCTGTCTGTGATGGGGAGACGGAACGTGAGTGTGTGGGGTATGGAGAATGTGTGCATTGTCACACTCTCCAAACTGCATAGCCTTGAGTGTGTGTGTGTGCGTGCGCGTGCACGCACATGTTTTTGTTTGTTACCTTCATTTACATTTATTTAGCAGACACTTTTCTCTAAAGCAACGTGCAGCACAGAGTAAACGAAAGGGCATTTCCCCAACAGATGGAGAGCTACAGATACACACACCAATTCAAGAAGTACAGTCAATTAGTCCACTACCGCCATTTTTGTCGGCACACGTTACACAGATAGCTGCACGTAGACGTTTACACGATCACGGTGTATCCCTTCAGTGCCTTAACAGTGTGCCCTTAAGTAAAGCAATAATAAATCAAGGTTAAAAAAGAATGGGGGGTGGGAGGAAGAGTGTATGGATGAATATAGCGAGTAAAGCTCAATTAGGCTATTTAGTCATGCTTTCCTGTTTTACGTAATCTCATTTGTCCCGGGTTCTCTTCAGGAGCAGTGTAAGATTACATTAGTGAGGATGCCAATTGACCTAAATAGGGAAAACCTCATTGGCCTAATTTGTGGATGGCGTCTGGCTTGGAGGGGCATCTCCCGTCCACCCCCACCCCCTGCCCACCCACGCCTGCATGCCGGAGAGATAAGGGCTAGACTGGCGTGCAGACGGCACCCCTCTGTGGCCCGAGGGTGGGCATGGGGGTGGTGGGGGCAGTCGGGTCAAACCTGGGTCTGTTGTATTGCCTTCACGGAGGTCCATTGTGCACGTCGACGCTCCGGAACGGCTGCGCATAATTCACCTGTTATTACGAGCAGTTGTTGGGGAGGTCGGGTTGTTTGTATCGTGCTCTCCGTTCGGAGGCTCCGTCGAGATAAGGACAGGTTGCTCTCCTTAAGGAGGGGGGTGCGATGGCGCAGTGGATTGGTCCGGGTCCTGCTCTTCGGTGGGTCTGGGGTCCGAGCCCCGCTTGGGGTGCCTTGCGACCGACCGGCGTCCCATCCTGGGTGCGTCCCCTCCCCTCCGGCCCTATGCCCTGTGTGTCGGGTTAGGCTCCGGTTGAGCGGTTCGGATGGCTCTTTTTAAGGGTCCTCAGGTGACCGGTTTCCCGCAGTCCAGAGAACTATGCCACACTTGTGGGCTTGCACTCAGGAGTTTCTCTTGTTCCCAGGGGTGATCGAGAGCCACGTGGTCTGATAATAATTCAGAAACGATGAAAAATGGCAGGCGACGGATTGTAGGAGCCCACGTCATCCTCTGTGCAGAGTGTGAAGCTGCTTCCATGATGGTTAACGCAATGCTTTTTATATACATATATGGACCTGTCGATCAATATCAATCTTTATTATGCAAAAGTACTGTTTTTTTTATGACATTCTTTGCAAAGTCTTGTTAGTAAGAAATTGCATTTATCTGAGCTGTACGTCGCTTTGGAGAAAAGTATCTGCTAAATAAATAAATTTAAATGTAAGTATCACCTAACAAAGTTTTGAACCAGGAGGTGAAACGCAAGAGTACAAATACTGACGGGGGCAACCAAATATTAGGAATAAACCCTAAAGAATGGCTCGTTTCACCAACGCAACGCAATACACCAAAACACGTCGTAGACACTTAACACGCGTACAGCAAAGGATGATGGGAACTCTTCTCACCCCAATGCAGCTCCAGTATATTGAATATATTGCATAAATGACCTGAATGTAATCCCGATTATTTATCACTGTCATTATTTATGACTATTTAATTGTGGTTATGTACTGTTACGATTATTTTTTTTTTTGTTAGCCATAGAAATCGCGTTGCATTTGTGTTTTACGACGTGTCCTTGTAAGCGGAGCGTCTTTCAGCCACCATGCATATCACACAGGTGAGCGGGGTTATCAAGGAATGTGATAATAACAAGGCTATTAAGACTGTTTCTTTTGTAATATTTTTAAGGTCTTGATGTAATATTTGGTTATTGGAGTGTTTTATAATTTTTTTTTTTTTTTTAATTAAAAATTCCCCCTGCCTAGGTTGACTGTTCTGAATTAATCATTTAATGTTCTGGTATTGTGTGTGATTTGTTTCATAATAAATAAATAAATAAATCACACAGGTGAGCGGGGCTTTTATTAGCAAGAACGCGGACGCAAAGGCAGAGCCACAGCGCTACTCTCGACGTCTCGCTTTCGAAAGAGAATCGTGCTTTTTTTGTCGTGAGGCACCAACTCGGGATCCTTTTCACGTTCATATGTGTCCCGTCTCTTTTATCAGCTACCGCGTCTTTAAAGCTAACTATAATTAAATCATTCATTGTCTCAGTCCTGTTTGTGTGCAAGTCGTGCTTAATATTGTGTGAATTAAAATATCTTGTCGTCGTGGGGCTGGTATAAATCCTAGTTAGCGACCTTGCCGTCACCTCCGCACCGGCCCCGCCCTCTCTTGTCCGCGTGGAGCGCAGTAGCTGGGACGCGCGGGGTTAAAGGTGGCCTCTCGGGAGGCGTCCCGCCAGCGGTTGGGTGAAGAGGAAGTGCATTGCGAAACGCTGAGCGCAGAGGTCTGGCTGGCGGCCAAGCTCCTCTCGCTTCCCCCGCTACAGCTGGGGCCCTGCACTTCCCACCAGCCAGCCGGCGCACTGTTCAGGAATGCTGGCTGCGTCGCGGCCTGACGTCAGCGCGTGCACGGGGGTTCAGCTCAGGGCCGCGTGGGCCACGGAGCGGGCGGGGTCTGCGAGGAGGGGAGGGGGTGCGAGCGTGTGTGGCGCGCGTTTGAGAATGTGTGCATGAGAGAGAGAGAGAGAGAGAGAGAGGGATGTCTGGCGTGAACGCCAGCAGGAGCGGCTATATTCTGTGTCGGTGCACTTCAGATGACGGGAGTGGGGGAGGGGTTGGGTATGTCTGCCATTGGCTGTGTAATGTGTGTTTCGCTCTCTCTCTCGCTCACACACACACACACACACACACACACACACGCGCACGCTTTCTCTATGTGTCTCTGTCGACCCGCATTTTCTCTCCGGGTTTCCGGCAATTGGCCGAGGTGCTAATGAAGTGTGTGCGGATTCAGTAATTGAATGAGCGCCTTTACGCAGCTGTACGAAGTAGTAATTTTTCCCTCCCAGTCATCGGACGTGGCTGGAATTGGCAAGACCTCTTTTCGTCATTGCCATCATTGTCAGTTCAGATGTGTGTTTTTTGTTGTTCGTCCGTTTAATTGTACCCGTTGCAAAATAACGTTAGGTTCTCATAGGTGAACAGGATGTTTGCTTATTTCCCCCCCCCCCCCCACGCTTAAATCCGATTGAACCGCGCTAAACCGAAGCTATGACTCTTCGCGTGGGACCCGTCTTCCGTGCGACGATCATCTCCAGCCAGGGAGTCCCTGGAACCCGAGACGCGCTGTACGTCAGCCAGGTGGACGACGCCTGCCCGGACGCTCCCGACACACCTGCGGTGCTCCGAGCGCTTTCGCTCGCGGCGTAGCAGTTCGGTTTTTAGCTTTTCGGACGTCGTTCGGCCCTTTCCGCCACTTACTGGCCAGAATCATTTTGAATTGTATTAAAAAGGAGAGGAAGAGAGAGGGGGAAGTGTGTGAGGGAACCGAAAGTCATATTCTTGGGAATTAGAGTCCATTTCGGTAAGCGATGGGCGAAAATTGCAAGTCATAGCCTGTGGAGCTGCCGGGCGGAGGCTGTGCGGTCACTCCGGGAGACAGGAAATGGGACCCGCAAATTGAATTGCTGTTTTGGTGATTAATGGGAGTGGAGGCTGTCGAATTCTGAAAGGGGCAAAATGGAATTAGAATGATACGGGGAAGGACCGGCGGGGGCCTGCCTCCGGGAGCGCGCGTCGGGCCTCGTCGGGGCGGGGTCCGAGGAACCCGGCGTAGAACAAAGGGACCCGCTCGAACCGTTGCTCCGTTTCTCGCCTAATTTAAATCCATAAACGTGTGGCGGAGATCAATTTTCATTTTGTGTCAGCGGGTCGGCCTGCACTTTGAAATTGGAGAACGGAGGGGGGGAGGGTGCATTTGGAGGGAAAAGTAGCTGATAGTGTAAACATAGCTTATGATCCCAGCCTGTTGGGTATCGATTGCCGGGTGGAGAGTCTCTCGACCGCTGAGATTTGTTCAAGTTTGCATTGAGTGGTGGACGGTGAAAATGTTTTGGCCTGAGCACCTCCCGTGGAATACTGGCTGTACAGTCGCACAAAGTCTCTCTTTTGAGACTTGGTGGCGTCGGCGACAGCCAGTATTTTTTTTTGCTTATTTTTAACCGACAAGGAAAGTCACTCCGAGTTGGCCGTTCGCTGAGAGCATAATCTGAGATTCAGCCCATTATAGGTTCTAATAACTGGAACATACATTAGTGTTGTTATTCCATATGGGAATATCCGCTAGCTTGCTGAAGGAAACGGTTGCCAGCACCCGGCCCGTATTGTTTTCCTAAGTACTCATCCTTACTGCCTCCTGGCTGGATGCTGGGCTGATCCCAGCTGCAGTCCAGCAGTAGGAACCAATGACTGTGCCCCCTCCAAGGTCAAGCTTGGGAACGTTCCAGCTGTAATTACTTAATTAGCCTCTCCCCTGATTCATTCTGGCTCCGGTGTTGATGAAGGGATGTCCCTGGGAATTAAAGCCACCTGTTCTCTTCTGGGAACTGCCTTTTACTCTTTAAGGTTGAGGAAGTTGAAAGGTCTACGTAAGCCCTGTGTGTGTGTGTATAGTTTGCAATTTGACAGCATCTGCTTTCACCCAGCCGCACTGTCCTACCACTTTCGCTGTTTTGTTTTACTGGTTTGTTTACTGTAAATGGTAATATTTGCTTCTCACGAGCTTGCGGCTGCTGAAGCGTGTTCTCAGCTCGTGGGTGTAAAATAACCTTGCCGCAGCACAGTCCGGTTGAGAGTTCACGTGGTGTGGTATGCTTATTTTGATGCCTCTATTCTTCATTTGTTTTCAGCTCTGTTCTTTTTGCCAGTTGTTCACTTGCCCACACAGCTGCTTTATGGTGTTTTCAGGATTGGTCCTGGCATGGAGTTCCTCCTCCACGAGTTACAGTTTCCTCCTTTAAAATTGTTTATCTCCCCCCTCCAGCCATGTTCCTCCATTTGGGCCGTTTCCTGAATTCCCTCCATTTCCACAGAAAAACTCAACAAAGATGGACAGGGGACGTAGACTGTGCTGCGATGAATGTTGCGTCCATGCCGACCGCGCCATCTCGAAAGGACGCATGGGCACACTTCAGGAATAATTTTTATTTCAAATAATGCATTTTGATTGATGGTCAGTTTTAATACCAAGACAGGGTCATATTTGATTCACTTTTCTTTAAAAACTAGGGGCAGCGTTCACAAATGTTTCCTAGAAAGTTCCACACTACTGGGATGACAGAGAGGTGGGCACACAGGAATGGAGACCCCTGGTATCTAGGCAGCGAGCGGAGCTCTTCCTCCGACATGTGGAGCCCTGGCTTTTTATAGCCGGACTCTGTTTAAAGGGTGTGCCAGCGCATGGAGATTAAAGGCATTTCCAGCTCTGATTTCCCACCATGTGCGTAAAAGCAGGTCCTGCAGGGTACGTTGCGCGACCTCCGGATCAGCACTGGGAGTCTGGTTTCTCCCCATCTGTGCACCTTCCTCTCTGTTCCACAGCTGTGCCTGCGGGAAACTAAGAGTTGCTGAAGCGGAAGGCGTGCCTGAGCCTCTTGGCCCCTGCTGGGCGTGGTTTGTGATGGAAGAGTCCAGAACGAGAAGTAGCAGAGGCCAGCGTAGGCTTTGAGGAGGCTGAGTGGTGCGCCACCAGGGCTTGCAGCTGTGTTGTTCCAGCAAATCCAGGGCACAGTGTGGGCTGCTCCGCACAGCACTGGCTAATGGGACCACACACTCACAGAATGTCCAACCTCCCCCCCCCCCCCGACCCCCCGCCGCTGGTCCTGCATCCTTCCCATTAACCGGAGATGTGGAAACACGCGATTTTTTTTTTTCCTTTGCCATGATTCTTTATCATTTTTCGTGGCTAAGGAAATGTGTACGAGGGGTCAGGGCCATTAGTGTAATTCCCAAAAGTTGGTTGATCTTTGTTTACTAGGCTTTACTGGACTCCTTGTTAGCCGTGTTGCAAAAAGGAGAAACGACTTGCTGCCGCGTTGCATTTTCCCCAACCCACGTGCACCCTTTTGTGAGGTGGAGCCCTCATTGCCGGGGTATTAGGCAAGGATTGCAAGGCGTCGTACTCTACTGGTGTTGAGCCCCCTCTCGGCTGTAGCTGAACCACGATTCCTGACAGGCTACTGGGCAGGAAATGTTTACGCCATCCCCCATATCTTCATGGCCAGAGGTCACCTTTTTTTTTTTTTTTAAGATTTCTTTTTTTGTTTAACTATCTATACAGATCCCTGTGTGTTTACTTATCTTGGAGTCCAGATACACTTGGAGTGGTGTAATCTTATATAGGGAGTAGGGGGTGGGAGGGGTGGGTCCTTGTGTTAATATCAGGGCTTTTGTGTTTGCGTGGAGGTGTTGGAGGGAGCAGCCGACATGGGAGAAGTAGAGATGTTTGGAGGAGGTGTTTCCGGTCAGCATTTTAGCCTTTCAATGGTCCTTCATAGAAACTGCTCTCACAAAAAAATTGACCGTTGAATGTCAGAGCAGTCCAGCTGTGATGAGATGCATTGTGTGTGTGTGTGTGTGTGTGTGTGTGTGTGTGTGTGTGTGTGTGTGTGTGTGTGTGTGTGTGTGTGTGTGAGATTCATTCTTGACTGACTCTGCATCAAATAACAAAGGTCTGTCTCTTAGCCAAGATGTCTCGCTTTAACTCTTGGGTTGGGAGAGCAGGCGGATTCTGGATGTTCATGTATGAGCGGAACCAGTGCTGTGGAAAATGTCTTCAGAATATAATCAGGATTCCAGTTTTAAAAAAAAAAAGTATCTTTGTCAGATCTGATTTACAGGAAACCTGGCTGCCATTATGGAAAAGGGTGTTTTTATGTTTGTGCACATATTTTCTTACTCATGAAGCATGAGTGCATGTCTCTGAAATCTGTTGAGAAGGGTTTGGGTGGGATTTATGTGGCGCGGGGACTGTTGTAGAACTGACGGAGTTGGGGTGGAGTTTATTTGAAGGGTGCTTCTCAACATGCAGCAAATGACCCACATTCTGCCACCCACGTTGTGTAGGATTTCTGTGTGTACGTGTCTGTGTAGCCCGTGTTTTAAAATTAGAGAGGTTGTTGTCCTCGTAGAGGAAATGATTGACGTTGGAGTTTTTACGTTGGCTTCCCACCCTATCGGCGGTTATTCGATCTCCGCGACGAGCTTTGGTCACCGGGGAAACCTTTGATCTGGGGGGCCCCTGTGTGTTTGGGTGGTCCTGGAGACCCGTGGGTTCTCAGAGACTCTGCCCCTAAGCCAAATACAATTTCTGTGTGAGCGGATGGGTGCGTTTCCAAGACAACGCCACACACGGCCCGAGCTAAAAATGGCTGCCTGCGTGCCTTTGAAAACATCTCAGTCCTCTCGAACGTTCGGTGAGGGGGGGGAAAAAGCCTTTAGCTCTGCTATGGAGGTTGGAGGTAGGATGAGGGTGCGTGGTGGATGGGGTGTCAGAATCAAACACCTCGCACATGGGGCGGCGGCGCAATCTGCGTACCTACTGGTGATGCTGATTTGCTGGAAGGAGATCGACAAGAGGCAAAGATTTTTCTCGACCTCCCGCAGGCTCGTTTTGGCATACCTGTTTCGTTTGCATTAAAAGCCCTTAGACCACTCCGTCTGGGGGTCTCTCTGAACGCCTGCCTCCCCTCCTCTTTTACTGGCCCCTCCGTTTTTCCACACCCGCTGTCAGGCTCCCCTCGCCAGCACCCATGTGTGGCGATTACTGGTTGTGGCGGTCCTTTTTAACGCCCCCAGACATGCTGTACCACCACCACTGCAGTCTGACCGCCGTGGTCCAACAGAGGCTCCTCTTGGATAATCACCACCTGATTACCTCGGTGCGGTGTGACGTGCTCCGCCGAGAGCCCTAGACGCCCTCGTCTCCCCACAGACGACACGCACGCTGTTATTTCTCCTCATTTTCCCAAACCAGCAGCGTTTAGCGCCGTCTGTAAACGGGTGCTTTAAGGTTGGCGAACCAAGGGAAAACATAGGGTATTAACTACTTTAGGCTTGTGTATAAATGTTGATGTATATTTTCTCTTACGAAGATTTTCAGTCAGGTGTGGGGTCAAGCAAGCGGCACAGTGCTGCGCGATCGAATCGTCTCTTCTTTGGGTGTAAACGGGTTTTGCAGCATGATGGGCGGACATGGTCATGTGCTGTAGCCTAATTGCCTTAGTATAAGCGTGTCTCTCTCGCTCGCTCGCTCTTGCTCTCTCACCCCTCCCCCTTCCTCCCTTCCCCTTCTCTGTGTGCTTTACGCATGTAAATATGCCCTTCCCCTTACTCAGCACTTGTTTAATGAGAAGGCAGAAGTAAGTCACGGGGGCTGTCAGCGGAGTCACAGGGGTGGTGAACTGCACAGCTAATTATTTACCCGTTTCCCCCAGGGGGCGATGTGGAGGGGAGCTGGAAGTAATGAGGGTCTTTGGCTGATCAACAGCTGAAATTTATCCATTGTTTCCACAAATACCATCTCCCTTCCATTGCTTGGCATCTCTGGGGGGGAGGGAGGACTCGTCCATGAACTTATTGTGATTTCAGGAAGCTGTGTGTGTGTGTGTGTGTGTGTGTGTGTGTGTGTGTGTGTGTGTGTGTGTGTGTGTGTGTGTGTGTGTGTGTGTGTGTGTGAGAGAGAGAGAGAGAGAATGTGTCTGTGTCTCTGTGTCTGCGCATACAGGGGCCTGCTTAAATGCACCCTCAAACGTATGTTTATTCTCATCACCGGTGGAGAGGAAAAACAGTTTTGATGTGGAGGCTCATAATTAGGGTCATTTGTTCACAGAGGAGCCATTTGCGCAGTTGCTGATTAAACTGTGCACACTGGTCCCCAGAGACTGGTGCCATATTTTAGTGTTTTTTTTATTCATGAAAAATGACTTCTCTCTCCCCCCAGGTCTGTCTGTCTGCACGTGCACTCACTCACTCACACACACACACACACACACACACACACACTCTCACTCACTCACACCAGTCAGGCTAACCACACCACTCCTGACAGTTTGTATCCTCATAGCCTCCTGAGATTTAAGTGTTTGTTGTGGGACAATATTGCCCGAAAAAGGTACTAAAGGTGGTAGTGGTGATTGATTGTACCACTAAAACAGTAGCAACAGAGGCACAAACACCATAAACATAACACTGATACCCTATTTTAATCTATTTTATGATTTATGCTATTATTTACTATTACTGGTCTCTTTAATCTTATGGATATAACCCAAGAATGCTCCATTATAATATGTAAATAATGTTATACAATACCAAAAATCTGATATGTTCTTTTTATCACCCCCCCCCCCCCCCCCCCTTCAGCTTTGTGATCAAAGTGCTCACTTTTTTCATGGTACTGTAATTGCATTCTGCCATTTGCCATACAAAATTTAATTTACTTTATCCAGAGTTGTGGACCGACGCTAACTCGGATGCTCTTGTGAACGAGCCACGTCGCGGCTGCCTCGGGCTGCAGGATGGTGCAGATCTCATAGACCCGTATTTTAGCTTCATACCTTTTGTCAGTTCCATCTCAAAGTCATGGAAGGGAGAGGATTTTTTTTTTTTTTTTTTTTTTTTAACGTTCGAGCACATGCCGCCCTTTCTCACGTGCTGTAGCCGTCCTCATTCCCAGCCTGCCTCTGGATCTACCCAGCACTCCTGGTTCCACAAACCCTCTTAGATCATTTGTCATGTGGGCCTCCTGGCTGGTGGACGGCCTGGCCTGCAGGCCTGTGGAAAGTACAGTCTGATCCCAGATGCGTTCTTCTGACGACGGCAGGCAGCCCAGTCGGAGGTTTCTGGAGTGGCTCTCATCTGCTCTCACCGAAATGCCACACTGAGGCCACTCCTGCATCTATGCTCTTGCTGGTAGTATTAGCGAGCGATAGACGCAATGGTCTGAGCGTTCGCTCCAGTCATCGTGTCCAGATTACGTTGTAGTCAGACTGCTGGTCTTGGTGGATTTCCCATGTGACATCTGCCTCTTCGTTTATCACTGAGAGAACTTGGTTCTGGGGGTTAGGTAGACAAGGAAGGTGTGGTGAGATGTTGGGTAGATGTCTGAAATCATTGTGCACCTCTCCGCCCCCAGATGAAAGAAGCTGTCCATCCACATGCATCCAGTGGCGGTCCTGTTGTTGAACAGCCACGACCCTGTGGTATCAGGGCTGTTGTGCAGATGAGCCTTGATTGTTTCGCTTGGTCTGAATGCATTTTAGCTTAGCAAATTCGTGCTAAAACGCATGGAATATCACCAGTGCTATGGGCTGGTTCCCACACACAGATGACATTTATTCATTTAGCAAACATTTTTCTCCAAAACAACTTCCAACGAACTCTATGTAGTGTTACTAGCCCACACACCTTATTCACCGCAGTGACTTAAGCTGCTAGATACACTACTTATAATGGGTCACTCATCCATACATCAGTGAAACACACACACACTCTCTCTCTCTCACTCACATACTAAGGGGGAACCTGAACAGCACGTCTTTGGAGTGTGGGAGGAAACCAGAGCACCCAGAGAAAACCCACACAGACACAGGGAGAACATTCAAACTCCACGCAGACTGAGCAGGGATCGAACCCACGTTCTCTTACGCTACCCAGGCGCTGTGAGACAGCAGCTATGCTCACCGTGCCACCAGATTTATCTTAACGTTGGAGTAAATTACACTGTCAATAGGAACTGTCCAGTCAAAGTCCCCCAAGTCCAGGGTTAGACTTGATATGTGTCTGGGAAACCAGCCCTTCTTCGCTAACTCTCCACCCATGTTACCGTTAGGTGATTTAATGCTTTTGGGGGCCACAGTTCTGGATAGTTCATGCCCTGCTGTTTTTCTCCAGGGGTTGTAAATACATCTTTACAGGGTAACTCGTTGGCCCCCGACCTAACAAGGATGTCTCTGCAAAAGGCTGCAAGATACGTATTAAGGACCATTAAAATGTTGCTTTATTTGATTTCTTTCAGGCTAAGCAAAGCTTTACATAGTCTGTAGGAGCAGAGAGCGAGTAGGCTACCTGGCTGTACCCTTTGTCTGTCACTGCTGACAAAAGTGGAAGGGGCTGTTATCATAAGTATTGGAGACAGGTTTGGTTAAACGGTATCATCCTCCCTCCAAAAAAAATCCCAGATCCATCACCATAGCTCCTTTTCTTATTTTTTTTATTATAATAAGTTGAGCTGTGACTGCAAACTGTTACCCCTGGACTGCTTAACAGTGATATTATCGTCTTTAACACTTAATATATTCTCTTGCTTTCTCATTACTTTCTTTATTTTGTTATGCTGTTTGTTTACCTAAGCAATGTGTTTAAGTACACGGCCTCATTTATGCAGAAGAATTTTTAATGTGTTGAAGTGCATGTAAGCCAGGTTTAGTGTGTTACTCAAGGGAGCTAAAACGCATCCCCTCCTGGATCTGCCTTTAAACCATCTGCAGAGATCTGGAGGATCGACCGCTGGAGCTCCTGCATGGCTGCGTTCTCTGCTGTCCCTTTCCCTCTTGTATGACCTGGCGACGGTCCGTCCTTAAACGCTGACCCACGCTGCTCTTTGTGCTCTCCAGGGTTCCACCTCAGCGGCACGGTAACGGAGCCGGCGACGTCGTCAGAACCCGAGACCGTGTGCAACGTGGCCATCAGCTTCGACCGCTGCAAGATTACCTCAGTGACCTGCGGCTGCGGCAACAAGGACATCTTCTACTGTGCCCATGTGGTGGCGCTGTCCCTGTACCGGATCCGGCAGCCGGACCGGGTCAAGCTGCACCTCCCCATTTCAGAGACGCTCTTTCAAATGAGCCGGGACCAGCTGCAGAAGTTCGTACAGTATCTGATCACAGTACATCACACACAGGTGTTGCCCACTGCACAGAAGCTGGCTGATGAGATCCTCTCCCAGAATTCTGAGATCAATCAAGTGCATGGTAGGTGTGTGTGTGTGTGTGTGTGTGTGGGTTGGTCAGTCTGTCTCGCTGCTTTTGTGTTTGCTTCCCTTTGGCTAATTGGCACTAAAACTCCACATCTAAGGCCAGTGACACCTACCCTTTCACTGTAGGTGGATATTAGTTTTTAACGTGAGGGAGGCACTGTAATTAGTGGAAGATTGTTTGTTTGTGTAATGTGGTTGGCAGCCCCATCTTCAGCCAGGGGTGTGTGCTGCCTGCAGGGCGGTGTGATGGAGGATGTCTTCAAACTGCAGTCGCTTACCGTGGATGTATGCACCCCGATACTTTGAATGTTTGCACCTTTACACTTGGTGCGTATGAATTTGAGTGGTGTAGTGGTTAGGGCATCAGTGTGG
This sequence comes from Scleropages formosus, assembly GCF_900964775.1. NCBI lineage: Eukaryota > Metazoa > Chordata > Actinopteri > Osteoglossiformes > Osteoglossidae > Scleropages > Scleropages formosus. The sequence continues at coordinate 14,070,191 of NC_041822.1, forward strand.
AGTGCGAAGGTCTGCGGTTTGAATCCTACTCCTGCTGTAGCTCTTTTCATCGAGGGGACTTATCCTGAACCGATCCAGTAAACTACTCGGCGGTATAAATGGGTGAATCACTGTAAAATTGAAACCTGACATCGCGACACTGGATAAAGGCATCAGCTCAGTTAAGGAGAATAATCATAAAAATGGATGTGTAGGGCTGAGCAGCGTTCCTCGTGAGTTTGCGAGAAGCTACGAGTCGAGCGTCTCGGATGGAGCGGTTCTCCGCGACGTGACCTGGACACCCTTCTGCTTTCGCCTTCGACCTCGACCTCGCTTGTGTCCTTGTGCCCCGAAAGCACGTGCACGGGTGTCCTGTAGGAGCGCAGTCCTCTTCCAACAGCAGTGCAGCAACTGAACCAAATGTCGCGACAAGTTGCTGTCAAAGGCAGAACAAGTTGATTTTTAAGTGGTTCACAACTGCTTCTTCAGAGCTGCTTCTGCAGCATTTTTACGTTTTTGTTTTGTCAGGTCCTGTAACTGTGATGCACAGGTGTGGGTACGAGACTGAGCTATTATCGACTGTCAGTCCATCCTGGGAACGGTGTAATTGTGTAATTGTCAGCGCGTGTGTTTGCGTGCGTGTGGCTGCGAGGCCGAGACCGCAAGGGCTATATTTGACAATGCTTGTTTAAGATATTGCTTACAATGTCACTGCCCACATGTCGCACAAACTGAAAGAGAAACCCAGAGATTCTAATCAAAGGTGTATTTTGCCCGAGAGGGAGCAGTGTGCAGAGATGGTTGGGTCCAGGATCCGCCAGTTTTTCAGGGGATGCTGTTCAGAGGGGTGAGCTGCCAGCGATCAGCCTTTTTAGGGAGGGAAAAAAAGGGCAGGAAACTGCTTCAGCCCTTGCATCACTCCTAAAAATTCCAGCCCATATATTAATAACGTTTTCTTTTTTTTTTTTTTTTTTTTTTTTTGTTCAACTGTAGAAAACGTAATTTTTCAACCAAAATACCATATCACCGACATAATTCTACTTTAAAGTGTAGAATTGAACATTAGTTGAAGCGATATAATTATACTCTGAGAATTTTAATGGCTTTTTTTTTTGTGTGTGTAAAATGTAGACGGCGCAGGAAATGCTGAGGTCGAATTCAGACTGTGACTTCCATCTTGCTGCCGTGGGCCATGCAGATATTCCGGCAAAGACCGGGACTTTGTGAACCATGAAATTGTTTCAGCATGGGACACGGCGAGACGGAAAGGAACTATAAAATCAAAACTGTTGGAGTTTGAAAAAAAAAATCGAGCAGCTTTGATATCTTGATCAACATCCCGCTGCAAATCTGGCAGCTATTTCCTGTGCGCTTTGGAACAGTCGGTGGAAAGACGTCCTGCGACTCCATCGTCGGGACCCGGGTCGGGGGGCTGACTGTTCGAGATCGCTGCTTTTCAGAGCGCAGAGCCTCTTGCTCTGCTCATAGTTTGCTGAGTATCCTGTACGCTGCATTATTCTCTAACGGGACACATTTTTTCTCCCCAAGGCAGCTTGCACAATTTATAGTTTGATCTTTTTATTTATTCATTTTATTAATTTATTTATTTACTTACTTATAACAAAGCTGTAGGGCAGCTTGAAGTGGCAGTGGTTAGATCTGCTGCTTTTGGATCTGAAGGTTGCCAACTCAAATCTCACCTACTGCTACAGTACTCGCAAGTGAGGTACTTACTCTAAATAGCTTCAGTAAAATACACGCACACATCAGCTGAAACTGCTCGTCCCATACGGGGTCACAGGGAGCCAGAGCCTAACCCGGCAACTCAGGGCGAACGGCTGTAGGGGGAGGGGACACACCCAGGACGGGACGCCAGTCCATCGCAAGGCACCCCAAGCGGGACTCGAACCCCAGACCCCCCAGAGAGCAGGACCCAGTCCAACCCACTGCACCCCCCTTCAGTAAAATACCCAGCTTTATAAGTGAGTAAATAGTTGTTAGTAGCTTCACTTTGGAGAAAAGTGTTGGCTAAATGAATAAATGTAAATGAGAAAGTGCAAATGCATACAAATATGTACCACTGGAAGGGGTTAGGGTTACGATATTTAGCAGGTGTGTGTATGTGTGTACAGTGTTGCTATGTCTATATATAATATATGTAGAGCTTAGTGTAAGATGTCTTGTGACGGTAATCAGACAACCAATTCAAATGCTGACGTGTCTACTGGAAGAAAGTTAAGCGGTTGAGCCGAACACATAATAAAATTAATTTCCTTGCTGGTGCATAAGAGTTATCAATGTTCTATACACTTATCACTTTATCAGAAATATAAAGGAAACTCCATACTAGTGTTTTGCATTTTGTAAATTGAATATTTACTGATTAATTATGGTAACATAAACTTCCTAAAGATTTCCACTGCCCGGGATCCAAAAAACTCCGTTCTTCAACTTCCTCGGCACCATATGCCCCTTCAGACGTTTCGTATTTTGCCAACGTGCTTGCTTTCCTCGCCTGTCCAGGGACAGGCACGGGGTGTGTACAGCCAGAGGAAGCAACGTGGGATCCTGGCCTTCTAGTCTGCAACCTCTGTTTCCTAATAGGCCCCTTGACCTTTTCCATTCCGCCGCCACAAGTACATAACTGCACTTTACACATCATATATACACAAACACACATACGTGCTTCTGGTCCTGTGCTTCTGTGGTCCTTACGCGAGTGCTGGATGGGAGCACAGCAGGTGTCTTCCCTCGTTCCCGAGAGGCGGCAGTGCAGAATCGTGTCAAAAAAGAAAAAAATGTTTCTCATGATGGTGGCGTTTACCCCCTTCTTCCATTCAGAAAGTCCTGCTTTACTTCCAGAAGGCAAGTCTTCCATGAATTTGACTGCGGTTCCATGCGGTTGCTGTGATGACTGCATTACATGGCAGTGACAGGGTACACGTGAGGCAGGAGGCTGTCGAGATCACGGCGTTATGAGTAACGCGGCATATGGGTGCCAACAGTTAAGAGCATTTCTCCAGGATTTTAACCTCGGGTTAAGACTGATCCACCACGCGAGCAGCCACTGGCTCGTTGGACAAAAACACGGCAAGCATGTGGACGGAGGAAAGACGGATAGACGAGCGTTTAGGAGCGCAGTCCAAGAGTTCGGGTTTGGAGCTCTGCGAAGCTCTTCTTGACCGGCGCCCCACCTTCCCCCATTTGCTCTCTCCCTCTCTCTCAAAGCGATCAAATTGCATTTGTGTAATCGTTGTTGAAAACGCGCAGGAATAAAAGAGCGCGCCAACCCTCGCGCTTGACCCGTAATGCTGAGCGGCAGCGGAGCAAAGGAAACGGAGCCCGGGAAGGAGATCGGTAGAGTGTTTCGCTCCACGTGTCACAAATTACTTTTACAGAATGATCACTATCTGGTAACTGATGGTGTTTTACAGCGATGCTTCAATGCGTATTTGACGATGTGGAAAATTAGGGGGAAAAAATCTAAATTAGGTGCATTGTAATTTCACACGGAAAATGGCATATTTCAGTCGGGCTCTAACAGTTAATCGCTTGTCTTGTCGCTGGAGTCTGCGCGTTCCAGCCGGGCCCTGAAGCTGGTCTCGGGCCAGCGCCGGCCTTTCAGCAGAAGAGCGCCGCACGGATATTATATTCTGACCCCGTCTGGGAAGCCATGTCCAACGTGGATGCTTCAGTTATGGAGCCGGGCGAGCTGGTACATCGCAGTTGAAAGTAAACGTTTTTTTCCGCTGAGCCGCAACCAATGGAATTCGCTGCTGGAATCCAGGAAAGGGGACGGCTTTGTCTCTTTATTTGAGGAATGCTCATAAATAAACGCGCCCCCCCCTTTTTCCTTTTTTTTTTTTTTTTTTTTTTTTTTTTTTGCCATCTGTTGAGCATTGTGTGTAGATTTTGGAGATGTGCTATTGTTATTTTTTCAACTTATTTTGTACCATCAGAATGATTTTTTTTTTTTCTTTTTTTTTTTTTCTCTTCCTTATTAAATATTTCTCTCTATGGTTACTTTAATGGAAGTTTAAACTGTTTTTGCAGCTATGTGCGACTGCTGTCCTCCCGTATGGTCTCCAGGCTACTTGGCTGGTGTCTAAAATGATCAGATTGCATGTCTTCGCACACATTCACACTTAGTTTCTAATGTTACTTGCCTTGCTCGGCTTAATCGTTCTATGTATATTTTCGTCAATCCAACTGATACTGCGTTTGGCACAGTTTCTGCTGACCTTAGAGACAATGCCCAGGCCATCCAAGGCAGAGCGATAACCGTGTGTGTGTGTGTGTGTGTGTGTGTGTGTGTGTGTGAGAGAGTGTGAGAGAGGGGAAAAAAACCCAGCATGTGATCCCAACTCGGTGCACTCCTGCCAGTATGCAATGAGTAAGCTTCTGTGATCCATACTGCCTGTAAGCAGTAATTGAGCTGCAGTGACTAAGCCTATAAGAGTGTGTTGTAGCCATGCATAATCTCCTGTGTGTAAGTATTACCTTGTAGTTATAGTGTGGTTATGTTAATACCTTGTAGCTAAGTTTGTGTGTTGGCTGTGAATCGGGCAGCCTCAATAGAAGTAAAGTGATGCATGGAGTGTTTGCTACAAGTAATGCCACATATTTGCTCAGTATGGGTGTCATTTGACCTGGGCTTCGTATTAGTTGTGTCGGGTTAGGGTATGGTTACTGAGTAGACTTATTTATTCACTGAGCTGATACGTTTCTTACAATGTTAGGTTTAAGTGCTAAGCTACTTAGTTATTTACCCATTTATATGTGGGGTGATTTTATTCTTTTTTTTTTTTTTTTTTTTTACTGGAGCTATTCAGCAGCAATATGTTGCTTAAGGATGCTACAGTGGGAGGTGGGATTTGAACTCACATTTTAGGAGTGAAAGGTGGGTGCGATAAATACTGTACTTACTGGGAGCGAGGTGTGAAAAATGCTGTTGGTTGACCACGAGCAACTTTGTGCCCGGATTGCATCGGCAGGGGCTCCGGACCCCACGGCGGGCGCCAGCGTGGACGATGAGAACTGCTGGCACCTGGATGAGGAGCAGGTCCAGGAGCAGGTGAAGCTCTTCCTGTCGCAAGGGGGCTACCACGGCTCTGGAAAGCAGCTCAACCTCTTGTTTGCCAAGGTAAGCTCTCCTGAGCCCCTCAACCCTACACCCCACACACTAGTGTTGTTACCTTCCTTTCATAATATATGGTGAACCTGCAATCAGTTGTGTGTGTGTGTGTGTGTGTGTGTGTGTGTGTGTGTGTGTGTGTGTGTGTGTGTGTGTGTGTGTGTGTGTGTGTGTGTGTTCATAGTCCAGAAATAGCCACTTCAGATTCCTTACAAATAAGATGTAGAGTATTGTAAAGAATTGCCTATATTGCCTCGGTAAATACCTGTTTTTATCCGTGCTTTAATAGGGTGAAATCACGAGGTATGTATGTTGTATCGGATGAAAGTGTCGGCTTCACAAATGAACATACTGTGTAAATGTTACCGGTGGGTCTGTCTGCTTACTGTTCTGACTTGATGCTTTTCTCCCCGTGCCAATGGGGAAATGAGAGTCGGACACATATTTTAACAAACGTAATTGCTCTGAAGCCCAGCTGCCTGTCAGTGTTGGTGCACTTTAAAGCGTTTCCAGCGTAAGTGGGGTTGCGCATTAGAATAGCGCCGAACCGCCTCTCCTCTTTTCACACAATGAAATATTGAGCCTTTTGCTAATGTACTGTATTTGCTCTTCGTCTGTAACGTTGAGAGTCCTTTCTCTCCGTTCGTTTGCTCCGCGTTTACGGCTCGATCGTCCGCGCGAGCAGACTGAAAGGTTTCTCTCCTCTATGCTTTATCAGTCAAAGAGGTGTGGAGGTGAACGTCCAAGGCATCTCTTTTGTGTGGAAACGCAGCACTAAAAATGGATTTGCTCTTGGGTGTTTTATAGGAATCGGCACACACGGTGGCCTGCAGAATTTGAAGCAGTTACCACATAGATAAGTCCATTAAAGAGTACAGCAGTAGGGTTCCATGGCTTTATTTGGGTTTTTCAGGGTAAATTTTATTTAAAAAAAAAAAAATCACTGCAGGAACTCTTATCGCTCAGATTAAATTTCTTGGGTGCTCCAACCTCAGCCTTTGTTGTTGTTTTGTTTATTGCAGTGTATAGTTCAATAATTTGACTAATCTGTGACATTTAGGAAAACTTCTTTGAGGTTTTTTGGGTAACGTGATACAGGATCCAACTATATTGTTCAACATAATTTAGATAAGCTGGTTTGAATGTCATTGCATGTTATGCCTTCATTACCTTTGTCTTGCATAACTACTTTTTTTGTCCAACTCCACGTTCATTAATAAAATACTAAAACTAGAGAAGTGTGTTTAAAATGTTAGTAGTTTAATTATAAAGTAGGCCAACGCCTAATGGAAAAAGTGTGTGAACGCTGGAAATGAACTGGCCCCAAATGGTGGAGAGAGGGGGAAACACTATTAATTCATAATGATGATATTCTTCAGATGCAGACTCTGACCTGGTCAGTACATTTATCAGACTGCTCAGTTTACCACCTAATTCCGAGCAATAGCTGTCATCACATTATTGTGCAGCTGAGTGGAATTTAGGAGAAATTAAATCCTGTAAAAGTCAAACAAATGACACGGCATGTCATCGCTCTGTACAGAGAACCCCGTGACCTAAGCTGAAGAATTTTCAAAATTGGCCAGAAACAAAAAATCTGCGTACTACATCCGTTTTAAGTGGTTTTCAGCTTACTGCGCTATAAATTTTGTTTTATTGATTAATGTATCGCACAGTAAGACTGGTGTTGTTGTGCTTACGTAGAAATGGTGGGTGTTTGAATGCACACAAATTATTACTTTGAAATCTCGATAATATACTAGTGCAGTGTTTAGGGTTAACGTTATGCTTACATCACTTCATTGTTTTCTGCAGACACACAATTTTGAGTTACTTACACTGATTTACCCATTTATTCAGCTGGGTAATTTTCACTGGAGCAATTCAGAATAAATACCTTGCTCAAGGGTACAGCAGGAGGGTTTTCAAGCTGTCACCCTGCAGAATATCTAAATTCCTGCCGGAGCGCTGATGATCAGAGTATTTATCCTATATTGATACAATAAAAATGACTCTGCTAATATAAATAAGTAAATCGGTGTTAGTATTTTGACATTATAAATCACTTTGGGAGAAAGTGTCCACTACATAAACAAATGTAAGGGAGAGTTGAGAGTCTGACGTACTTGCCCTTGGACACGGACAACAGTTCAGTTAAGTACAGAACAGTGGCAATATTAATAGAGCTGTCATTGTGTTGTTACCAAAATAAACTTGTAGGAATTAAAATTAATTGTTAAACGTATGGTACAGAGAGTTCACCGGGCAGCAGGTGTCCATGATGACCGACAGATGGAGTAACCAGCCAGATTCGTCTCGTTGGATATCTTCAGCTCGTCTAAGATGGCAGCTGGCTTTTGGTTTCTCTGTTGTGGCTGTATAAGCAGTTTCGGACCATTTTAAGGACAGAGTGTTAATATGTAATAATGGGTACTTGGATCACCATGGAAACGACATCCCGATGAGTTGTCCCCCAGTTTAAGACTTCTCTGCATTGTGACTCTTCCCGTTAGCCCTCCTTCGTCACATCTTAGGTTTGCGTTAGTGTGTCTTTACGGTGCGTGGTGTTTCATGTATGAGTGCCGCCTTTAATCCCGCTGCCGTGCTCACCCCAGGTCCGGGAGATGCTGAAGATGCGGGACTCCAATGGGGCACGCATGCTGACCCTGATCACAGAGCAGTTCATGGCTGACCCCCGCCTCTCCCTCTGGAGGCAGCAGGGTACCACCATGACCGACAAGTACCGGCAGCTCTGGGATGAGCTAGGTGAGCGGAACCGGGCCACACAGTCGCCCTTACAGAGGTACTGCAGTCGAGCACCTTCCAGAGGCTTGCACAGCGCTGAATACCACCTGCCAAGGCTCAAGTCTTCAGATGCCCATGATGCTGTTGCCATGACGACATGGTGCCATGCTTGTCTTTTCACGTTACATTCTGTGTGTGGAAGGGTTGCGCCAGAGCAGGCATGCAAATGGTGTGTTCTTGCTCTTACTGACACATCTCCTCTGTGATGGAGGTCCTTTAAGATTATCTTTTTAATTTTATTTTTATTCTAAACAGACCTGAACGCAGGGTTTGTCTAATAGACTCCGCCTGCAGGTTGCCATCTTTTTTTTTTTTTTAAAAAAAAAAAAGGGGGGGGGGGACTTGGAACTTGCCACAGAGTGGAACTGCACCAGTTTGTGCATTAATGGATGGGACACATTTATGTGAGAGCAGAGGTTGGAATGTAGCAGGACCTTTGTGTGTCCACGACCTGGGTTGACCACCTATTAGTGATGGGCCTATAATAAGCCCCAGAGGCCAGCCCACTATTGATACTTCTATCCCTCTTTAAAGCTTTGCAACCTCAGTAGTGCTTGCTGACAGAGAAATCAATATCCGGGCACTCCCAGGTCGCCAGGTAGGAGTTTGAAGAGGCGTGGTCACTGGGGGACCCTGGGGGCGTGAGCGAGTGCCCACTCTAGCTCTTTCACCGTGTTGTGTCAGAGTAGCACGGGTTTGATTTTTTTTTTTTTTTTTTTTTTTTGTTTGTTTGTTTAATCCAGTTCTCTGCTCAGCCACAGTGATGTTATTCATTTACTGTGATTTAACCCGTGTTTTGAGGAGTGACAAAGAAGGGAAAAATGACTCGTCGCTGTACTCCAACAGCGTTTTATTAGAGTGAAAACCCAGGGAGAAGGACGGTGTCGTCCCCCCTGCCGGCACTGTCTTTCCGCCTCTGTCTCCGGCTCCTTCCCTTTTTCCACTTAATGAGTGGGTACAGTCTTTTTGTTTCTGTTTGTTTAGTTTTTTCCCCTAATTTGTTTCTGTCTCCCGCCCCCTTATCTCACTGCGGCCGCTGTGGCTTCAGTCGCCTGTCCGGTGATGGCAGAGGCACAGGAAGCAGGCAGCTTGCGGGTTATTGAGTGTTTACTGGCAGCCGAGAGACGGATGGGAGCAGACTGGGCCGGGCCGTTATTGTCCTCACCGCCTTCTCATCTTTCTGCCTTTGTTCATTTTTTCCCTCCTTTTTAGGCTTTTAATGTTGACGTTTTTTAATGTCTGCTTTGCCTTGTTCTCTTTCTGGCACCGGCCCCATTTTCTTGTTAATTGTCTCGTTTCTAAGAAAAATACTTTAAAGCATTAGACATAAAGAGCAAAAGACAGAGCCGCAAACTCAATGTGCCAGTGCCTGATTTCTTTAGAACGCAGCGGTTCTAGCTACGTGTTGTGTTTCTTAACACCCCATAAACCAAATCGCCGACAATGGTACGCAGAAGTGGGAAAAAATATTACCATAAGTAGTAGGAATACAGACTTATAAATATAGAGAAATAATTAAGAATTAAAGGTAAATATTGTGAAATATGTGAGAAGAAAGTGGACATTATTGTTCTCTAAAAGATATGACATAAGTACGTGTGGCATTTTAGTTTTATGTGTAATAAGCTTTTATTACCTCCTTCCCTGTTGTGCAGGAATTGTTTACTGTAATGGAGTTATTTATTGTACATATTCTTAGTGTACAGTTCGGTTATAAGAAAAGCTTGACTTCAATTTTGTTTAATGTTGTTATTTGGAAGCAAATCTTGTTTTGGGGATGGAGGTGAGTCACAAGGAAATCTTTACAATGATTAGAAAAGAAGCGTTCGTTATTTCTTGTCTTTGGTGCGAGTGGAACCATACATATACAAATAGAAATCTTAGTTTTTGGTTGTTGGTGTTCTCTTATATTTTGAAAGATATTTATTTGGCATCATAACTTTGATTTCTTTTTCCCCAACATATATCCAGTTTCCTGAGCTTTTTGCCTTGACTGAAGTCACAATATACAACAAACTCAGTTGCCTTATTGCATTACTGTGTGTGTGTGTGTGTGTGTGTGTGTGTGTGTGTGTGTGTGGTTTGCAGTGTTACACTTCTAAAATGTCTAATGGTTTTTGTGGTGTATCCGAAATTTTTTCACTCTTTAATCCAAAACGTTTCAGTGACAGAATATACCCCGCAAAGCTGCTGTTCGCTCTGTGTGCGCTCGTATTTTCGTAGAAAAGATGCTCGGTCCCCGATCCAGTGCGCTGTCAGCCAGCTGATACAACGTGCACACGTGCCTTGGTTAAAAACCCTGGTCATTGGTACAACTGCAGCTTCTGAAACCAATCGCCGGGTTCTACTGGGAAAACTTTTCACCCGGGTATCTTACGAACTGGTTTGTTGAGACTGGACATAATTGGGTGTGTGAGAACTTGCTGGATTTCAGGCTCCAGTGAGATGGATAAAGGTTTATTCATCAGTAATAATGAGCGAGGTCAACTTCATTTAGCAGGGGAGGAGTCATGTTTTTACTGCTTTGTAGATGTTTTATTCCTCTCTGAATGTCTTGATTCAGTTTAAATAGTCAGAATTTAATGGGACAAAAATTTGGCAAAGTGTCTTTTTTTTTTTTGCCCCGTTTCTCCTTGAAAGGGCTCAGAGCTCCAGTCGTTGAGTTTCTTGTTGTCTTTAAATAGGAATTTGTCACACCGGCGACAGCATTTCTTTTCTGTCTTTCACATGGCTGGCTTGCTGTGATTGCACTTAGATTCAGGGCTTTTCGCTGCCAGTCGCACCTTTTTTCAAGATAAATGTGTGTGTCTCACTCAGAATGGGGGAGCGGGGGACTAACACAGCTGCTTTGAAACCTTTCTCATCTCGACAAAACATAAGAATGTAAAAAATCTTTGTTCTGTTTGCCCCTGAATAAAGAAGAAAAATAGCATTGATATAAAAGAGGCTTTCTTCCCTGCTCTTTATTCCAATCTTCCTGTCGCCAGGTGTGTGTGTGTCTGTGTGTGTGTGCGCGTGTGTGTGTGTGTGTTTACAATTATTTCTACAAATAAAGGAGCCAGTATTGGCTGAATGTCAAAATGACCTTGGCAAGCTCAGGCTCTCATTGGGGGACTGGAGGGTAACGGACCAATGGCAAGGTACCGTATGAAGTCGTTTGTCTACATTAAAGGTAGCCACAGTTATTCGAGCTGTCAGTTGGCCTATTTCTTTGTCTCTCTGTCCAGAATAATGATCCCGAGATCGCTGAATGCAGCTTCTGTGGGCTTTGAAAGGGCTCGGTGTCTGCCTGCCTGCCTGTCCATCTGCCTGCCCAAATTATGGCAAAATAAATATTTAACCCTTTAATGAGTTCATTGTCCCACCCTCCCCCCATACCCTTGACCCCAAAATGTCTTGCTTTAGCAGTCTTCCTGCCGATTTTTATTTATTTCCCTCCTCAAAGCACATCGTTGCTTTGGCTGCGCCCGAAGCGGCTTGTTTTCTGTCCCTCCACCCTCCCCCTTTGCTCTGCGTTGGTCGCGTTTCGGTGAAGACTCGGGGCAGCATTTCGTAAGCGGCGCATGTGGGCGTGTAGCTGTGGGCCAGGTAGCTGTGTCGGAACAGAAGGATCAGAGTGGATGGGCTTGGCAGGAAGTCTTAAACGTGGGGTGCCTGCATCGGAGCAGAGCGGGGTTGTGGGAAAGGAGGACCGAAGCACAGTGAGAACACCGAAGGCCAATCTGCCCTGGCTTGCCAGCATTTCCCCACCCTCCTTTTGTTTGCTGTGTGTGTGTGTGTGTGTGTGTGTTTGAAAGCCCCTTTGTGACTGTGTGTAGTCATTACTTATCTTCCGTTGTTACACAAATTTGAAGGAAACGTGGTGAAGGGGTTTGGTTGGTGGTATTCAGCCTTTGCAAAGCATCTTAATGAACGCTTTGTGCGTGCACCAAAAATAAGTTACCTTCTAACGGACAGCCCTAGATGCCATCGTGACGTTTGTGTCTGTGTGTGCGTGCGCGCACGCATGCTTTTGCCTTCCCAGGTGCTCTGTGGATGTGTATAGTCCTCAACCCGCACAGCAAACCTGAGCAGAAGAGCTGCTGGCTCAGGCAGCTCAAGAAGTGGAACAGCGTGGACGTGTGCCCCTGGGAAGATGGTAACCATGGAAACGAACTGCCCAATTTAACCAACTCTTTGCCTCAGGGCGCCCATGCAAACCAAGGTAAAAACCAGTCCGGCATGCGAAACCAGTCCTATAATCAAGGCGGCAGTCAGCCGAGCATGTGAAATGAACTCCCTCTTTCTCTCTCCTCCTTTGCAAGTCTCACTCCTCTCTCGCTGCCTTTCCCCGCCTCTCTCTGCTCCCCCTCCCCATGCACGCCGTGTTAATGAGCATCGGTGCGGCTAATGGTTTTACATAATTTATCTTTCGCTCTTATCCAGTTACCCAGTTTAGGGTTTCACATCTTTTGACTACTTATTCTGCCAAGCTGAGTTTGCCGCGGCCGAGGAGGTGTGCACGTCACAGTCGCCATATATTGCCCTCGATCTTCTGCTCTGGAGGCATGTGACACAAACGCCGGGCTGTGTCGTAATTCTTGTGAACCTGGGGTCAATATGTCCTCAGGTTTGCGAAGCCACATCTGAGCACATGGAAAATACACACAGCGGATGCATTCAGGGGGATGTCATCCCTGAAAAGAAGGGCTATGTAGAGTCTGAAAAGTGTTCAGAATCACTGCCATAAAGAGACAGACAAAAGGAGCGTGCAGTATAGTTAATTATTTTGGTACCTCTATAAGCACACCAGCACCATGTGTAGTGTTTCCCAGTTAGGGATAGTAATGCATGGGGCAGCAGAAGGCACAGTGGATAGAGCCGTTGTCTTGTAACTGAAAAGCCTGCCATAGCACCCTTAATGAAGGTACTTACAACAGAAAGAGTATCATACTGTATAAATGGATTATTTATTTTTAAGTAGTTTTGTATTAAAACCTAACATTGTAAATTGATTCGGGGGGGAAAAAAAAGTCAGAAAAGTGAATAAATAAATAGCACATCTAATTCTTGCCATTGTTTCAATGAGGAGTGGAGATCCAGTGTCTGTGTGGCACAGTTTCTTTTACCAAACCAAAGACTGTGCTGGAGCAGGGGGGCACTTATCCCGCTGTGTGTGTGTGTGTGTGTGTGTGTGTGTGTGTGTGTGTGGCTTAGGTCTCAGGGTAAGAGTTGGCAACATGGAGCCAAGGGCAGCCTTCAATGTCAACACGTTTGCCTTTGCAACGGTGTAGTTAGCTTCCAATGACTCGGATGTCACATTCCAGGTGTTTTAAATGGGAACCCAAGCTGTCACCACTGTGACATAACTTGGCTGGGATGAGCTGCCCTTGCCCCCCTACGCTGTTTTCTTTTGGCTTGTGTTTTAGGCAACGTAACAAATATGACCAAGTTGAGCACTGCTTTCTCTTACGTTTTTTTGGGCTTGTTTCTAACATGGAGACATGCATGGATGTTTGTGCATACGTGTGTAGCCTTTCTCTCTCTCTCTCTTAACGCTTCCTGTTCTTCTTCCTAGATTTGGCGAGCAGGCCTCATCGGACAGTTTTCACAAGGGCCATTGAAGCGTGCGATCTCCACTGGCAGGACAGTCACTTGCAGCACATTATCAGCAGCGACCTCTACACCAACTACTGTTACCACGACGACACTGAAAGCTCGCTCTTCGATTCCCGAGGCTGGCCCATGTGGCATGGTGAGCGCAAGCAGATGCCTGCATGACCTGCCCAAGATGCCCTGCTTGCTGTAACATGTTATTTTTTAAAGCAAAGAAATTAAGAAAATGAGTTATGAAGGACCACATTTTTGTTTGGGCCTTTTAGGGAGGTGGACAACTTCTAAAGCAAATGAACAGGCCTTTGCCAATGGGAACAGGGTCCCTATTGAACTGTTGGATCCGAGCGACAGTTTTTTTTTGTTTTGTAGAGGAAAGAGAGAATTGCTCCTTGTGTTGGCTGACTGCTTTGTGTGTGTGCGCGCGCAGGCATGCTCGCACACTTTTCTCATCTTTTTGTTCTGCTGTAATTCACTCGCTCCCCCTCTCTCTGACAGAGCACGTACCAACGGCCTGCGCCAGGGTGGACGCTCTGCGGTCTCACGGTTACCCCCGGGAGGCGCTGAGACTGGCCATCGCCATTGTCAACACCCTGCGCCGCCAGCAGCAGAGACAGCTGGAGCTCTTCCGACAGCACAAGAAAGGTACGGGAGGAACGGGGGATTACTAGGGACCGTTGGGGCCCGGTGTGTCCCCACATTCACCCCCCAAATTGCTCCAGTAAAATTACCCAGCTGTATAAATGGATAAATAATTGTGAGAAGCTTGACATTGTAATTCGCTTTGGAAAAAGCATCAGCTACATGAATAAATCTAAACGTAATGCAAATTATTCTTGATGAATGCTGCAAAGGGTCACGCTATCAGTGACATTTTGAAACAAGTCAGTCTGAGCTGTCATGGCCATTCAAATAATACTTGTGCAGAAATTAACTGACTGATTTATGCTATATCTTTTCAAGAAATCAAACTTAAAGAACAGTTTTTAACTTGCTCAAAGGTCAAAGTCCTACTAAATTAACTAATACAAGTTATTGCAGATCTGATTTAGAAGACAGGTGGCTCATGTCCAGAAGTGGTGCGGGTGGTCTACAGTGTTTATTTCATTACATGTTTAAAAGTGAACAGAGCTGCCACAGAATGGATGTATTTTTGACAGGTTGCGTTACACAAGGCCTCTGGCAACTATACTGAAAATATGAAGAACCAGTCAAAAGTTTGAGTTTACATGCTTTAATCCAGACATGTCTGCGCTGAAGAGTATAGAATCTGAATGTCTGCAGAGCAGAAGTTGGTCTTATGGACTGATGTTGAAATTTGAACTATGAGTCCAGTCACTAAGTATCAGTAAGATGCACAGAGGGCATGATTTTTTTCCTTTGTGGTTTCCACCGCCCACCTCGGAGGAGGAAGTGTCATGGCCTGGGTTTGCTTTGCTGCTCGCAAAGTTGGTGATCGGTACCAGGTCCTTGGCAGTCTCAACCAGCAGGGCTATCATAGCATACTTCAGCGGTTATGGAAAAAAAACAAGTTTCTGGCACGCATGCTCAAACTTTTGACTGGTACCATTTGCTAGTACATGCTAGAGATTTCATCTCAATGGGATCAATTTTCATACTACTGACAAGTTTTGCTGTTTTATAACTGTCAGTTTATTGAATCTGTTTTTATAAGCACAAAAGCCAAACTGAAGTTCTTCAAACTGGTTTATTAATTGTGCTAGATAATGAAGTTCCCGCCACTTTGGAATACATGTTTTTTTTCCAGTCCATCTCAAAATGGAGTGAATTTACAGTATTTTAATGTCCAGCGACAACAGATGATGATGACTTTGCATAGTAACAATAAATTTAATATATAGAGCATGACCATGCTCTACAACATCCTCACAGGTAAGTAAGGTAAACAAATTAGAATGAAAGTAGAATAACTTTTCACTGGAAAGGAAGGTTAAAACTAGAAATAATGTAAGAATAATACAATTTTACTAGAACAAGGTGTCACCAGTGTTCCTTTTACTTCTGTTACCTTTAAACCTGCTTTTGCAAGTCACTTTCTTAAAAAAAAAAATTTTTATATACCTGGTGCTTTCCTCTTCCAAAGCACCTTACAATGTTGGTTTGTGTATCATTTATAGAGCTGGATAATTTTCTCACTTATGCTCCCAATAGTAGTTGTTCCACTAACTTCACTATTTCTTCTGCTGTTCTCACAGCTGTCCCCCCCCCCCCCCCCCTTTTTTTTTTTTCTTTTTGTGACTCATAATGATATCTACTGGTACTGTTAGAACTGTTTCTGCTGCTACCAGTAGTCCTGCCTGTACTAATTGGGGATGGTACTGGTACTGTTGTTAGTACTACCAGTGGTGGTGCCAACAGAACCACTGCAAAGCTAATGTTTCGCTCTCTTACCCCAGAGCTACTGCACAAAGGCGTCACCTCCATTACAAACACTGAGGGGTGGGTTGGTCATCCGCTGGACCCTATCGGGACCCTCTTCAGCACTCTGACGGAGAGGGAGACAGGCTGGGCCTCTGATGACTGCTCGCCGGGGTTCCTGGATCTCTCAGGTACTACTCGTCATCCGGCAGCCGTGCTCCCTCGATCCTTCCCTGCGGTGGGGAGATGGGAACGTCACTGGAATGTGCTTTGTCTTTTTGTTTAGTATTAATACATG